>NC_056746.1:672001600-672005254 GCF_019279795.1 Protopterus annectens
TAGGACACAGTCCGGTCCCATTGATGCTGTGTTTTTGGCTTTGGAGAGGGCTGTTTCAACCTGAGTGTCTGTGATTTCAGGGGCACTACATTCTTCTGGTATGGTTATGGGCCCTTTTGGGGGTGAGAGGTGGTGAAGTTTGCACTAAACCTGTCTACCAGGATGTTGGCAATATTGGTCATGTATTTTGTGCCATTCTGCACTAACTGCAAGCAGATCTGGGAATTGCCACTTAGATTCTTGACATAGCTAAATAATGCCTTGTGGTTATCTTTGGAGACCTTGGCAATTTTTTTTTAAGCTAGCCTTGGATGATTTTATGATGGATCATAGTTTCTTGCTGATACTGATCAGGGATGTCTTCCCTTCTTGGGATTTTACTCTTTTCTGTACTAGTTTCCTCCTTCTATTGTATAGGTTGTTTATGGCAGGGGTCATTCAGACTGGTTTCCTTTTCTTGGAGGAGTGAGTCTTGGTTTTGCTTGGGATAGCACAATCCATGCATTCTTGTGGGTGCTTGTAGAGTGCATTAGTAAAGGGTTTTGCAGCTTGGGCAGCGTTATCCTTTAGCATGGGGAATTTCAAACTTTCCACCTCGGTCTTAAGTAACGTGAAGTTTGCTTTTGAAAAGTTTTTCACGGTGGTTTCTTTGACCGAGGGTGGGGGCAGAATGTGGATATCCAGAGTGATTAGTTTATGGTCAGATCTATTCAGTGAAAGGTTGACCTCTGGTGTGGAACACCGGTCGCCCATGTTGGTGATGATCAGGTCCAACATGTTGTCACCTCTGGTGGGGGTGTTGACCAGTTGATCCAGGTCATTTGAGTTTATAAATTCTAGGAAATGTTGGGAGATAGTACTTGAGTAGTTCTCCCAGTTAATGTTTGGGTAATTGAAATCATCCAATATCAGGGTGTTTGGTAGGACATTTATGTTTCCCAGTGTTTCCAGAAATGCAGAATGGGGGTCCTGGGACATGGTGGGTGATCTGTAGCAAGCTACAATTTGAATTGCAGTTCTGCCCATTGTTAGTTGCACTTGAATGATCTCTGAAGCATCGTGCTATGCCACTAACCTGGAGGTGTGGGTATCCTTGATGAATATGGATACACCCCTGCTTTTTGTATTTCAGTCAGGGTTTTGTGGCTGAAATGTATGGTATGAGTTGTAGCCTAGTAGTGCTGGGATGCTCTCTGGAGCCTTAAACCAGGTTTCTGTTACTGCACATATATCGATTTTCTCCATACTGAGGAGTGCCACGAGTGCATGCATTTTGAGGTTTAGACTTCTGGCATTGAGTAGCATTACCCTCAGTTTTTTGTTACTTGTGCTATTTACAGTGGTGGGTTTGTCTTTTGAGCCTTGCCTAAAAAAGGCACTATGCGGATGGCAAGAGCCTTGGCCAGTATTTGAAAGCTTAAGGGTGACAGTGCAAGCCGTCTCTAGCGAAGCAGCGTGGCTTGTCGAGCATGTCATCCCAGGCTGACAGACACTGGATCCCCTTTGAATGACACCAGAAGCTTACCCAGTTGTTGAAATTGATCATTTTTCTTTATACCGTGGTATCATTCTTGGTGAGGGCAGGATGCTACTCAGGGTCAGGGTCATATTGGCCTGGGCTACATGATCAGAGAGCTCTTTCATGTCTCTTTTCATGTAGTCTAGGGAGGTATAGCTTAGGTCATTCACACCAACATGTACAATGACAGAGTCATATTTGTACTTGTTCTCGAGTGACCTGAGTGCTTGTGTTATTTGGCGGATCCTGGCACCTGACAGGCAGCTAACAGTAACCTTCTCCTTGTTCAGCCTAGTGAGTGGGACGTTAATGTGCCTGATTATAGAGTCACCTATTACTAGTGTGTTGGGTATGTTATTTTGCCTTAAGAGCTGTGATTGCATGGCCTACTGGTTTTGTGAAGTATGTGTTTCATAGTTTGTGTTGGGGGGTGGAGGTTGCTTGGATGTCTGCTTTGGAGGTCTCTGTTGCTTTGCAGATTTTTATTTAGAGCCACCGAGTATGTTTTCATGTATTTATGTGTATTTTTTGGCGGTGCTGGTTTCATAGGTCTATGTGAGACTGGTGGTGTGATGCAAATAATTCCCTTCTCCTCTTGACTGTCTGGTCCAGTCTTGGGTTGAGAGAGCTTAGCCTCCAGTTTGGCTGTATAACTGCATCTCTCGTATGTATTAGTGTTAGGTGGTAGGAGGAGAAGGTTGTCTGTGTACATGAGGCAGTTGTAACATTGCCTCAAGATGCCCAGATTCACCAGTTGGACAGGAGAGTACAGATGAAACTACCCTTTGGACATGCCTGGATAGGTACAGTGAGCTGTTTTACTGATTGACTGGTAAGGTTGAATAGAGAGCCTTGTCCTCTACAGTATAGGGGGGGGGGTCTAGTGCTGAGGTTTATTAGTGCTTGCTATGAGTTTTGAGCAAGTGCCGGGCAGATAAGTGAATGGTTTGAGTGCTTAAGTTGAAAGTTTGTCTAGTTCAAAGGGAAAAATTGAAGAGTAGACTTTGTGGAGCCGGGAATAGTTATACCCTAGCTAACCAGCGCTGCCCAGCGTGAACTGCACTAATGCAGGTTTTATAGCAGGGAAATAAAAGAGATAGAAATTAGCCCAAAATGGCCAATAAACTACTAATTTCCGGCCTGAAATCACTCCTCCAGGGACAGATAGGCTGCTCAGAGCTCCTATCTCTCACAGGTGAACAGATAAACTTCCTTATAGCTAAGTAAGGTATGGGCAAACAAAGGAACTTGTACCACAGCCCTGAATTCAGCACTAACATGAAAACTGGACTATACTAGCTTAGAAAGGTGGGAAAACAAGTATATATATATTTTTTTCAGAAAATAAAGCAGATACAATAAAAAAACACTTTGAAGGCACAGAAACGGCTATCACACTTGAGTGTGTAGCCTACAACAGTTAAAACAGGTAATTTAAACACAAAAAAATACTTTGTTAAAGTGCAGGCAGTAAAATAAGTACAATATGTAGCTGAAACAAGCTTTTTAAATCACAGAAACTCTAAAAAATTGGCGTTTTAGGCAGAATTAGCTAAAGCCAGCAAGAAAATGCAGAAAAATGATACTTAATCACTCCAAAGTCTTTCTTTTTTCTCTAGGCTGCTCTTGAACTCTGCAGGGCACCAGGCAGGAGCTTGCTGAGCTGTATACAAGCACAAAAACCTTGCAAATGTGGATTTTATAACAGGGAAATGAAGGAGATAGAAATTAGCCCAAAATGGCCAATAAACTACTAATTTCTGTGCTGAAACCACTCCTCCAGGGACAAATAGGCTGCTCAAAGCTCCCCTCTCTCCCAGGTGAACAGAGAAACTTCCTTCTATCCAAGTAAGGTATGGGCAAACACAGAAACTTGTAACACAGCCCTGAATTCAGCACTAACCTGAAATCTGGATTATACTAGCTTAAAAATGTAGGAAAACAAGTATATATATCTATATATATTTTTTTTTTCAGAAAATAAATCAGATACAATAAAAAAAACACTTTAAATGCACAGAAATGGCTATCACACTTGAGTGTGTAGCCTACAACAGTTTAACAGGTAATTTAAACACAAAAATGACTTTGTTAAAGTGCAAGCGGTAAAATAAGTACAATATGTAGCTGAAACA
>NC_056746.1:672136864-672151864 GCF_019279795.1 Protopterus annectens
ATCAGTTTCTCCTGGAGGGCCCATAGAGACACACACACACACAACAGTTACAGGGTTCAGCTGTGAGGCTTAAAGCTCATTTTCTCAGTGGCCATTTGTTACTTTATCCAAATGTCTGCCTGTTTCTGCTTCTTACTCACACACACTCACCTACCTTTTGTGTCATCCTAGACTGCCTGCCCCCCCTCTCCCACACACATGCAATACCCTGTGCATGTGATGATAACTGTGCCAGATATGTGGGAGGTGTGCCAGATATGTGACTAGTGGTAACTGCCTGGGTTGCCAGCACACACATGCAAGATGATTCCCTTAGCATTGCACATGTCTTGGCAGTTAATGTTGAGGAAGGCCTTTCTATTTATGTAGACCCTTTCCTGTTCTCTGGGCAGATCCATGATTTCTATGGTTTGCCTTCATTTAATTGAAACTGTAATGTACAATTGCTCAGTTGAGCAATCTGAAAGGACAAATTCCAAAATGTGTCCAACCCTAAATGTCGAAAATGGTTTGCTGGAAACCCAGATTCAACCATTTTCAAACTGATGACCCATATATAAGAGAGAAAATAGGAGCATACCCATACATAGTATATCATAGTGGGTGAGATTTAATGATCTGTTTAAATCAACCAAGGAACACATGTTTAGTGGTAACCAGGGCATGGTCAAGTGTGGGGTGTGTACCTGTTGTTCAAAAATTAATGTAGGTAATAAGTTCTCAGTAAGGAACACAATGTATAAGATAAGAGGGAAACACAACTGTAATGTTAAGGCTGTAGTAGATGTTGCAATGTGTGAATTCTGCCCAAGTTTTTACATCAGCAAAATGGAAAGGCGGTTTAGCCAGAGACTCTATGAACATGAATATGCCATCACAAAATGTAATTTAAGCAATGCTTTGGCGAAACATGTATATGATAACACAGGTCATCAGTTTAAATATATGGTTATTGATAGTGTGAAGATTGATGAGAGGACTGCATGGATGTTTCATTTAGAAAAGAAGGAATTACTATGGCAAGTATGCTTTCAAGCAGAAAGTTGGTCAGGCATAAATGAGCCTAGTTCCATAGCACCCATATTGAAGCTAAAAGCATTAGAAAGAAAGAAGTTGTGAAAGGCATTGGCAAATGCCTAGGTTTTCAATTATAAATATTTTTATTGCTTATATATAATTCTTCACACACAAAAAAAACTTTTATGGGTTGGTATGTAGTGTGAATAATATTTTGTAATGTTCAACATAATAGAAGTATTATTTATTGTATTGGTATAACTGCACTTTTAAAATAACGTATGAATGGAGGGGTGGGGTTAGAACCAATCAGAAGTAAACTGCTGTTATTTAAATGTGGATGAAATTAATGGTCAATGTCTGACGAAGTTTAATATTGAGTTAAACGAAAGCACTAACAGTCATTGTACTTAATTTTAAATTTTTATTTTTATTAAAGTGTTTGGAGTTATTTTGACTCATCATTTTGACTTGTTTGTTGCTTAAGGAGTGTATGGAGCCATTTCTTGGAGCCAAAGCAATATTTTCGTTTGTTTGTTTTTTATTGTTTTATTTAATAGTGCGCTCTGCACCTGGAATGCCGAATTCAATTGAGCGAATGTGTGCATTCGCTCATTTGAAATCGCAACAATGGAATTTGAGATTCCCCAGTCTTGCTGCTGTACTGTCACACTTTAGTGCATCATACAATGGACTCTTGAATAAATGAAGGTAAACAGATTTCTATATGTGTACAATCTATGGCACCCATTACTTCAGGATAGTGTGCTACAGGGTAGAACTCCTCCGTATTTGTGGCCCTGTCCTCAGGAGTACAGGGAAAATATATGTGGTCACTGGCATGTTGGAGCATAGCATTCAGGAATTGATGGAGGACCCTGGATGCTGATGTTTGTGACATGCCCAGCATGTCCCCTGTTGGTCTCTGAAAGGTTCCTGTTGGTAGAATTCTAAGTACTATACATACCTTTGTCTCCACTGGTATTGGTTCACCTTGGTTTGCCCTGGGTCTGAGTTGAGGATGACAGAGGTTGCAGAGTTCCTGTAGTGTGTCTCTATCAACCCTGTAACACTCTTCAATTTCTACCTTATGCAGATTGTGATAAGTTAACTGGGGTCCGAAAACACTTCTCCTTCATAGCTGTGGTCTGTTAGCATAATCATCAGCAGCAGCATAGACTTTACCCTGTTGCACATACACATGAATTAAAGCAACAGCAGCCCCTAGCATTCTTTCTGTGTAGACTCATTTCCATGGCTATATTCCACTAGGTTTTGGAATTCAGAGGAAAAACCAGCACTGAGTCTACAAGGGTTGCTTTATATCTTGTTGAATAGCTCCGCCATCTTGGAATGGTTGATAGCATACAAATCAGCTGCTTATGATGTAATTAGCATGCCATGGCATTTACCATGGTTGCCTGGCTTTAGACAACATGTAGAGCTGCTTGAGCTGCTTACTAAATACAAAACAGTGCTCTATGATGCGCACACAGTGTTAGCGGATCATGTAGGGTTTATTGAATCTGCTCAACCATGTTGGATAGGGCCAAACACAGAGCCCTGTGGAAGACTACCTGTAATTCTTTTGCTTACAGAAGTGTCTTCTGCAACTTTAACTACATGGTTTCTGTCAGACAACCAGTTATCTATGCACCACACAACATAATGACTAACATTCAGTAATGCCTGCATAGCTATCAGTACAAAAAGGCCTTAGCCAGGTCCAAATATTCTGTATGCACTACATCACCACTATCAAGTGCTTCAGTTATTTTTTCAAAGAAATGAGCTTAAGGAGGCAAGACCTTCCTTTGACAAAGCAGAATTGATACATAGTTATTGGATTTTCAATGTCCACATTAATGAAGTCTGAGATAATATATTCCATTGCTTTGCATATGAGGCTAGTGAGATTAAAGGCTCTATAGTTATTAAGGTCTGCTGCTGGACCACCAAAATAGGAAAACCTGATATTACAGGGAATGATCCAGACAATATTTCAAATACAAGCCTGTAGAGGAAATAATGGCACTAACGCTATTGAGCAGTAATCCACCTTACCACCATTGGCAGTTGGCAGCATCCTTTTGCATGTGCTGAAAGAGAAAATGGGTACACAAGCAATCAAATGACACATCAAGAGCATGAGAAAATGTGAATAACAGTCCAACAATTTATTTATTTATTCGAGGGGTAGAGCACTGTTAAGTATTGACCAATTTCAGACTCAGCCTGAGTGAAAAGCAAAACAATTCACAAACAAAAAATACAGAAATATAAGTAATAACAGAGCAGTTCAGACTAATATATTCTCATAAATAAGCACCGTGCAATGTCCAATCAAGCAAAGTGTAATACAATATATACATTAGTTTTTAAAGATGATCAGTTTTCATTAAATCTTGAGTCTTGAGAGAGGAGAAGAGACTCTAAGGTGATAGGTTGGGTGATATGTCCTGTGTCGAAGGAGGAAAATTTGGCTTGGATGAAGATGTGCTTTTAGAGTTTCATTCTGAATTTGGAAAAAAATTGTTGATTTCCTTTATCTCAATGGGAAGAGCTTGCCAAAGTGTAGGTGCCTGAGAGAAGAAAGCATGTTCATTGCTGTGTGGTTTGGCCCCCACTAGGTAATAAGAGTTGGTGTGGGTTGTGAGTAGTGTCTCAGGTTGTATGAGAAGGTTTTATCATAAAGTCTAGCTGCAAGGGGAGAAAATGTGTAGAATTGGAGTAGTTTGTAGAGTTGGGAGCCTAAAAGTATGTTAGCTGTTTATTATTTTTTTTTTTTATGGGTAGCCATTTGGCTTTTTCTAAGCAGATACAGTGATGCTCACAGCATTGTGAGTTTGTAATGATTCAGCATATGCTATTAGAGTTAGTCCGGGGTATGTCAATGTTTTACTTGGAGGCAGAAGCAAAAACTGGGAACCCATATTCAAGTTGGGAAAGGAGAAATAATTTGCCAATGGTTGATCAGGCTGGTTGGGATAAAAAGGGGAGAGTGGCCAAGTCAGCCACTAACTCAAAAACCTACACACATCACTGTACACCGTTACATATGCTAACTTGGCTAGAACTCCTTAACCACCTACAGTATGTCCAGCTCTTAACTTTATACAGCATCCTCTATAAAGCCTTAGCCTGTCCAGCTCTGACCAATATAGTCAAACCTTTCAAACCCAACAGACCCCTAAGAACCAAAGACAAAAAACTCATTACTATTTCCAAGCCTTCTTAAATACCAGGACAGAGCCTATACTCTTACTCTGTTGCAAAATATTCAAAGTCATCCCCCTCTCTACCAGAAAAAATCCCAGCCTTGGAGCTTTTAAAACTTCTTTAAAACAAAATCTAAATAATTCATGGCTGTGCTTGTGCTGTGCTCCTGATTAATGCCACCTCTACTCTTCCTTTCCACTATTCACTCCCCTGTCTGATCTTCTCCGCTGCGGACAGTCTCACTTCATCTTATGTAATACTAACAAACTCTGCTAATTACATTAGATTTGTTTCTGTTATCTCCACATCCTGTGCTCTCCACTTTCCCTTCCTACACTTCTTTCTCTAGTCTTTAGAAAACATGCTAGCTACTGAGTATAACCACTGTCTAACTATATAAATGAACTGGGAAAGATCAACTACTGACATTATGGAAAACATGTACTGTGCTCACAACCTATGTATAAAAAAATGTATTATACTCCATATATGTTAGATACCTCCTGTGTAACTAAATTGCTAAGTTGCCTGTTTTGAACATAAAATACTTTTTGATTTGCGTTATGCTAAGAAGCTGTAATTATGTATGTAATATGTTTGTATACTATAAGTTTGTATATCATGGTCTGTATTTGGAGCTTTTCTCCGCAGGCCTCCACTGAAAATGGGTTCTTTTTGACACAGCCAGATTATCCTGGTAAACAAATGTCAAATAAATAAATAAAAATAAATAAATAAGATGTAATTTGAGCATTAGAAAACTTTTGGTAGTGTCCTTTTTCCCAGCATCTCCTCTGTGCCAGTTGCAATAAAAACTCAATAGCCTCCTTTGGTTATACATAAGAATGAATAAATATTACATGCAAAACTTTTAACAATTCAAATGTATGTGCAAAAATCATTTCCCTAACATTACTACCTGTTCTAAAGTACTATTTTAAATTACTCATTTTTCCTTCTAAAATATGGCTGGAACTAGTAAAAACCTGTACTTCTGGACCCCCTCCCCCAACACACACATACACAAACACAAGCACACACGTATCTCTGAATGATGATGCAACTGCTGTTAATATAAGCTCCTGTAATCCATTACAACGTGCTGCATTGTAATCATTCATCCTTCCACATATCTTTCAAGTTATATAATAAGTTTCATTCCTGTCAGGTAAATGCAGACAAAAAAGTATTATACAATGTAACATCATAATTTGATAATTTAGTAAAGATCATCTTAAGGAAACTATTTGATTTTGGAGAATACCTAAGAACTCAGTCACCATAAGTGATTACGCCAATCTCCAATATTTTTAGAATTCTAACCAAATGATTCCATATCATGCATGTTTTTAAACTTTTGCATCCTTTCAAACAACCTCAATCTATGCATTGTATTGCTCCAATGAGTTTATGTACAGTTTACAGAGCAATTACATGTGCTAAGATTCATTTGTTCTTCTTAATGTGAGAGGTTATTAAAATTCCTCAGAACCACAACTACCCATATAAATATAACATACTATAACTTGCAGTTTTAAATAACTAATATCGTCAGCCATTCCATTTACCATGATACCTTCTATTGCTGAAGGTGACACTGAGTCTCTTATCACACATTATGAACAGGTGCTTAAACTATGTGCATGGTTCTTTCAGTTGTTGGCCTTTATCACACACAACCTCCTTTTCCAGTGATGCCTATCCATTCATATCTCTAGGGACTCCTCTAGTCAGTGATCTGGGCCTAGATTGCATGTCTCCAGATACAATAAAGGCTTTCTTAACAGAATGTGTGAACAAGTTAAGTTGAGACTAAAGAAGAAAAAGATCAAATCTGAAAAACAACAGGCTGGTGATTCTAAGAAGATATTATACTAGTATATCAATATGTTGACTAAGACAAGCATTTAACATCTATAGTCAAGAAGTGCAAGTTAATATTAAAGCCTAAAGAAATAACTAATATATTCAATCAGTATTTTATCACCATAACAAACACTGTTCCTATACAGAACTGAAAAATAGTAACCTTGATTTGGTGTTTATATCCCTACCATTAAGAGATAAGAATTTAGTTAAACTTTATAGATCATTATAAGACCATTACTGGAGTATGACATGACCTTCTGGAACCTGTCCAGAGAATATTCACTAAACATGTACCTGCTTTAAAAGATTTAGACTACACTGACAGGTGTAAATACCTGAATGTATTTACCATACTTTACAGATACTTTAGAGGGAAACTATCCTAAACTTTAAAGCTTTTAATGATGAGAATTTAACTTATTAAACCTTGAAAATTATGATCATGATGAGCAAACAAGTATTAACTTTCATATTAACATCTCTAATAACTCCTAAAGAAGAAAATATATTACTCAGATCATTCCCAGATTACAGAATCCATTATTGTATGCTATTAGAATGTCTATAAATGTAACACAGTTTAAACTTGTTTGCTTCATGGCTGAGAAATGATGCCTTTAATCCACATTTTGAAGAGATAGTGTTCTTTAAATGGCCTCAGGTCTATGAATACTGGTAAATGTAAATGAACTTATTTATTATCCATGGCGCAGTAGCCCATTTCTGACATGCATGTCAGTAGCACAAGTGCATGTATCCTTTTCAGAGTGAGAATACAAATCAGTTTCCATTTTCTTAATTCTCTTTTGTTTTTAACAAAACAATCATCTAATTTGTGTTTAGTTTTATCCAGCTTGGAACAAAGCTTGACAAGTAGTAGATGCTATGGTGCATGCCCCTTGACTGACAGTTTCAGCTCCAGCACTTTCAGTGGCTCGGAAATATTGAGACCTTCAGCAAACGGTGCTTTTGCTATAGATTGACTTTATTTTTCTAATTTTTACAACTTGGACATCAAATACCAACTGCAGCTACACCACTGGTAAAAAAAAAAAACATTGTAATACTGACACCGGGATTCAGCAACCTCTGCACGGCGTCCAAAAATAGTGCAAGAGCTGCTGGAGGCAATATGGCCGCCGAGAGATCCAGGAACAAGTTCCCGGGATGTGCACAAGTGCTCCTGCACTAATCCTGCACGGACACAGCTCCTGTATGCTAATTACCCCATTTGCAGGTGAAAACCATGCAGATGAGCTAAATTAGTGATCCAGGAAGCTGGCAGCTGTCTGTGCAGGATTAGTGTAACCTATAGAAATGTACTCAGTAAATGAGTACATTTCTGCAAACTACAAAACGGAGTCATGACAGCTCTAAATAAAGGGTGTATATAATGTGGAAGGCATGCCAATGGCCAAATATATGGACATTGGCATGGAAAACAGTTTCAAAATAACAAAACATAACTTTTAATTTTTGGGGCCAATTTTGGACGTTTAAGTGTAGGGCAGCGTTGCACAAACGGGATTGGCCTGAAAATATAACTAAAACCTTGAAAAAAGCTTTTTATGCAAAATCACAATTTTGCCATTATAGTCAATGGCAGGCAGAAGACAACAAGGCCAGTGAATAGTGGTTCCTAAGGGGGAAGGCTCAGTGTCAGACTTGTAACTAGACATTAGCAGGCAATTCTATGTAAATGATTGGAATGATACTGAATCACAGATTTCCCCTCATGGCTAACCTGCATCCAACTGTGTAGGTGCAGAAAAACCATGGTGCAAGCCTAAAAGTTAGCTGACATCATAGAGGGGTTGTTAGGCATACTGTAAGCTTATTGGAGCTCTGTGGCTCGGGTTTGCCCTTAGCTTAGCAGAGCTAAGGAAGGGGGTGTGTCTGAAGCTGCCTAGCAGTCTTCACATTGCATAAACGGGTGAGCATGCCACACACCAGGTTTTAAACAAAAAAAAAAAAAATTAAACCAGGAAATAGCAGCTCCATTCACATCTGAGCACTGTGTTTGCGAGGCGTGCCTTGGGACTTAAACAGGAAGGCAATGGGAAGGGAAAACAGCAGTAGGAAGGTAATTAAGGAGAACTAGCATAGCTGGCAGGTGAAATGTATCAAAATCAGCCAAATACACAGGCAGCAACCCAGCCCAGCACACTACTATAAACTATGCAAACACCTTTCACTCTATTTTTTCCCACAAACTCTACACCACTGGTGTACACAAACGGGGAAATTTTACCTAACAAAAGCAACAAAATGATAGGAGCTACAATAAAGCAACATATGGAAGAGGCTGAGGGTGTTGAGGATGAAAATTCTAATGACCAACCCACAGTGAGGAGAAGGAAAAGAGTGTACAGACCCAGGGTAACCTACCAGGGGCTACATGAGCTAGAGATAGTGGTGCGCTATAGGGTGGACAGGGACCTCCTACAGCAAATTGTTGAGCTGGGCCAGCCATGCCTCACACACAGAACCACAGACGGGAACCCATCCTACTTGATACCAAGCTATGTCTTGGCTTAAGAATACTAGCCACAGGTACCTTTCAAAGACCAACTGGGGATATCATGGAGGATTTCACAGGCATCAGCATCCAGGGTACTCCACCAGTTCCTGGATGCCATGTCAGCACATGCCGGTTAGCACATATATTTCCTCAACACCCGTGAGGCATTGAACAGCAATATGTGCCTTTTCCACTAAATAACAGAATACCCTGAGGTAGTGGGTGCAATAGACTGCATGGACATACACATCAAATCACCACCTGGTGAGCGGGGTAGAGTCTACATAAACCACAAGGGCTTCCCCTCTATCAAATGCCAGGTTGTGTGTGATGCCCAGGGCATTATAATGAATATGTGTGCTGGAAGCCCTGGAAGCTATCACAACTCTCACATCTGGCATATGATGCAGCTGTACCACAGATTTGCCAGTGGGGACATCCCATATGGCCACCTAGTGGGGGATGCTGGTTATGGACTGGAGGTGTGGCTGATAACACCCATCAGAAATGCACACACACCTGAACAAGAACTCCATAATGAGGCACACGCACAGACCAGAATCATAATAGAGCATGTGTTTGAGATGCTCAAGTCATGGTTCCGGTACCTGGACATATCCAGTAGAGCCTTGCAGTACTCACCAGCTACATGTACCCAAATTGTCATTGTATGTGCCATGCTACACAATATGATCCTGCAGAAACAGCTGTAGCAGGAACAGCATAGGCCAGGGCCACACAGCCCCAACCATTGCCATGGCCTGCACAGGCACAGAGTGACTTCGAGGAGGAACAACCTGAGCCTGCCCCAGTAGGTAGAGGGAGGCATGTCCAGTATGCCCAGGCCTTGGCAAAGAGGCAATGCATAGCACATACACTGACATGGTAGGAACCCAGGGAATGCCACCTCACTCCGACTCACACATACAGTAAAAGGGATGCCAAACATGACACTATATGTGCTTAACCATGTATAGGGAGTGTACTATGTGCATCTGACATAGTCAGCCCTCCAGCACCATCCTCAATATTGGCACAGCCACAAGGTAAGTCACGCTCACTATCAATTGCTGAATGAAGTAGTATTTTCTCCAAATAAAAAAGAAGAAATAAGTCTGGTACCTAAACACCAAGAAACCAAGGTAACATTCAACAAAAGGTACCAGTAGGAAGTGTAAGAATAATCCACAAAGGAAACATGGATCCCCTCAAAGGATCAAAGGCACACTCATTTGGCACAGAGGAAGTGTTTTTATTTAGCACAGATACATCTGATGAAGTCTAGTGGATGAAAACTCATTGGATTGTTTTGGGTGTTTATGTACTATACCGACAGTTGCTGTTTAACATTTCCTTGTGGATTATTTTTATACCTCCAACTGGCACCTTTCGTTGAATGTTTCCTTAGTAGTATTTTCTGCTACCTGTATCTATGATATGGATGTGAGCATGTTAGGGAATCAGGTGGCTGAATGGGATGCCAGCAGATAGTTGACACCTATATCGGCAGCATGAAATCCTTAACAAATACTGGTGTCAGCATAGTAGGCAGTACTAAACAAGGTGACAAAACCCACTGCAGGACATGTGGTGGGCTAAATGTGTGTCCATAGGATGAACACATGGATGTCAGTGAGGCAAACATACCCAACGACAGTCTCAGCCAGCAGGACAGGTGTAGACAAACACAAAGAAAGGCTGTACTAAGGCCTCTGATTGATGGCTATCCAGACCTACACAGACAGACTACAACAGGTCAGGCAGTGGGATGTTAGTTCTAAAGGGTAAGAAGTCTGAAACTGAAATGTAGGTCAATAAAACCTAAGAACTGTACTACAATGATATGCCTCTAGTCTGCATGATAGGCCAGAATACAGAATGAAATGGAGTACCTGAAATACCAGTACAGTCATAGCAAATGTTTACAGTTGTCAGGTGTGCCCCCCCCCACAATCCTATGTAGAAATGTAGTAACATGTATGTGTAGGTATAATAACAGTGGAACACAGATTACATGAGCTAGCCAAAGTAGCAGGATACATTGTAGTATGTGTACAATATGCAGGATTCTGTGTGTTAGGTTGTTGTGTGTTGTATATTGTGTGAAAGTGGTCAGCAAGTAGGCATAATGGCCAATGGCCAGTACTCTTGAAGACACAATCCAGCAGTAATCCATACTAATTGTTTGGATGTAATAGCTGTCACCATCTGAAAGATGGACATGTTATGAATGTGGGCCGAGATATACAAACAGTACACAGGTGAAAGTACCCTAGACAGAGAGTGTATAAAATGTTACTGTCAAATGGACATACCTTTGGAATTGTACATACAGGTTAGCACCACATTAGTTGGCTGTGTAGTATGGAATACTGATGTTGTCTGGTCAAACACTGACAGACCACAAAAGGCACAGGTATGAAGTACTGAGAAACTGCTGATGTCCCTGCAGATGCCAGCATAAGTGGAATGCCCCACATATGTATATCTGTGAGTCAGCTGCAAGTAGCTTCCATACCACACATGCACCCAGCTCACCCCACCATCAGCCACATGTACCTCACAGGTCTTATCCCTACTGTTGAGAATGAGTACAATATGACCCCCACCTCTGTATGGGAATAGCCACAGAATGCAGCATACTGAAGAGGTGTCCCATACAGATGTATCCCTAGCTGTAAGCAGCACACTGCCAGCATCCACACCAATGGATCAATAAGGACAGAAACTATTGACATTGACACCTTGCACACCTACCCTGTCACCCCAGGGGAATATAGTGACTTGCAGCCTGGGACTGTAGGAGTGACACAATACACCGGCCTGCTACAGATGGCCTGCATCACTACCAAATGCCCTACAGTCCTCTGTCAAAGACCTGTGTCTCACTCATACTGCCAATGTATGTTATCTCATGGACTCACAAATAACAACATAACACAATCAACAGAACACAAATGCAAGGCCATGTTGACAAGTCCCAGTAGCATGCCCACCATGTCCTACTGCATGAACTGTGGACCAACCCCTAAATACTGCTGGAATTAAGTGATAACTCTAGGGATACTTATCAGATAACATTTGCATAATGCTTGGAAGAGGATAGAATAACAGAGGGGGGGGTAGAAGCATGGGCGCCATGGAGTGTGTGAAGTCTGAAACTCAGATGTGTGTACGTACTATCCCTGCCTGCAAACACAGGAATAGGTGGCTACAAACCTGCTAGTAAACCACAATGTGATGGGGGTAATGACCAGAAACATGAGCCCTGCCTCTGTGTAACCTGTGTGAATCTGTACAGCTTTGAGGTATGGCCACAGCAGGATACGGCCATACTGTCATGTCAATGGCTGTACAAGCATGGGATTCTCAGCCACCACAGTACCAAGGTGCTGAACCATTTACACAGACCCATCAGCAAGTGTCTGCAGCTCCCCCTCCAGAATGGCATGATTGTGCAAGAATATGTAGGCTGCAGACCACAATACCGGACAAAGCTTCATTCATCTTGTGTTCCCCAGGAAATTACTGCAAGTAAATATGTATAACTTTCAGTAACTGATGACATAAAACATCACAGTGTAAAACAGTACATATGTCTGAATATCTCTGCTAACACCAAAACCATGTAGCAGAAGCAGCACAGACACAATTAGTTACAGTATCCCACTATCATTTGTCCATTATGACCACATATTGTCAACCAATCTACAGATATCCTGAAGAAACAGGTTGCTAGCTGTAGGTGTAGAACACAAAAGCCTTCACTGGAGTACAATCTACCTGGAATGGATTCACACATTCAATACAGAAGGTCATACTGGGCATGCTCCCACACTTAGAGAAATGAAGCCCAATGTCTGACAACAAAATACTGAAAGGTCATACTGAGCATGCTCCCACACTTATAGAAATGAAGCCCATATCTGGCAACAACAGTGGACTATACATATCTGTCAGTCGCAGATGTTTGTGCACACAATCCACATTGCACACCAGTCATGCGTTGCACACACATCGAATAGGAATACACACATATATCCAAGGGCAACACACTATAATAGACCAAACTTACACATACATAGATGTGTGGAAGACAGCGACAGACAGTGACAAAGAGCTGCTCATCATGAGGCTTATCCCACCCAGCACACATCCAATTGGCCAATATCACATGATGTGCAAATGTTAATTACTGTAGACATTTGCTTCTGGTATCCCTCAGCACTATAGTGTCTGTGGTGCTTCTGATAACCATGTAGCATTACTGTACAAGTCATTATTCATCTAGCAGTTGTATACACATTCCTGTTAAATGTAAACATGTGTCTGACTGAGTGTTGTGTGTGTGTGTGCTTCCAGATGAATGGTTTATGGCCCACACACACACTGCACTTCCCATTGCCCTACTTTGGCAAGTCTGTTGATGTCATTCACCTTGAAATACACCTTTGAGAAAGAGTAGCCTTATACGCTCTGTGGGACATGCTATAACTGTGTAATATTATAGTATGATGTACTAATTAAGTAGGAGTTGTAATCTCTGATATGGCAACTGTGAGACTCTGTGTGTGTAGGGATCAATACTTTTGAGGCCATTCACAGTCATTACACTTTCCATTGCCCTACTTTGGCAAGCCTGCTGTTGTCATTCACCTTGAAATACACCTTTGGGGAGGAGTAGCCCTATAAGCTCCGTGGTGCATGCTATAACTGTGTAATGTTGTAATGTGATGTACTAGTTAGGTAGGAGTTCTAATCCCAGAGATGGCAACTGTGAAACTCTGTGTGTGTGTTTGTCTGTGTAGGGATCAATGCTTTTGAGGCCATTCACATCAACACTTCCCATTGCCCTACTTTGGCAAGCCTGGAGATGTCATTCACCTTGAAATACACCTTTGGGTAAAGACTAGCACTATAAGCTCCATGGCGCGTGCAATAAATGCAGTGCATTGTAGTAGCAATACCATAACTAGGTAGGGGTTTGAATGTCAAGTGTGTGTGTGTGTGTGTGTGTGTGTGTGTGTGTGTGTGTGTGTGTGTGTGTGTGTGTGTCATCAGTATCCTGTGTGGAGGCAGCTGGGATTGTGTAATAACAGGACTCATTGTGAGGTGAGTTTTGCAAATTTCTTATATGGAGGACTTATTATATGCCACAATGTCCACCTTACAAGGACAGCAGATGTCAAACAGCAGAGATGATGGTGTAGACAATCCATACCCCTACATGTGATATTATGGATAGGGGAACAATATAGGCAACCTTTGTATTACCCAGAGAACACGTTCCACCCATGTCTCATACACAAACACACTTGGCTAGGCAACCACCACTATGTTGGTAGTTCCCTGCATATTGCCCACAGATAGTAGCCATGGTGTGATTTCAGTGGACTACAGAGGACATGGCACCCTGTTCCATCCCTACAATAGGCAAATAATTGCTTACAGTGTTCCTTTGCTATGTTCCCTACTGGACGCCTGCAACAACTTTAGAGTCAGCAAATGTAACCACAAAGGAAATATCATGCCTTATACACATGCCTTGTATGGACAGATGCCACTAGCACCAGTGAATGCCTGTATCATGCTGTCAATGTAGGTGCAGGATCAACCTCAGTTCCATAGCCAGTTCTCACCACAAGAGGTCAGGAATGCCACATCAAATGATAACAATCTGTCCACACAACATGACCCAGACACCCCAAGTACACTTCCACATGTCACAGAGCATGTGAGTGGGACATGTGCACATCCCAGGCACCATCCATCTTATGGAATATAGAACACATACATGACAAGCATTGCACAGCACTGGCCACCTACAACAGTAACCCAGATGAGTGGATGGTGAATATAATACCCACCTGTATGGGGCAATCCAGGGACTACACCCCTGAGCCACATTGCAGACCATTGTCATGTGGCCTGATGCCAAGGTATACCCTTTGCTTATCCTTGTGCAGCCTTCTGGCACAGTCAACCACTACACACCTGTGAAACAATGAAACCATGCATGTCAGTACTGGCAAATATGTGTCTGTGTGAGTGTGCAGATTCATGATTTGGAAGCCATTCACACTCACACCTCCCATTGCCTACTGAAGCATGCCTTCTTATTTTTAGTCACCTTGATATACCTTTTGACCATATATCAGCCTGATAACCTTTGTGGTGCATGTGATACCTGTGTAATACTGTAGTGTAGCAAACTAGTTAGTTAGGAATTCTAATCCTGACCCTGCCAACTGTGATAATGTGTGTGAGTCCCTGAGAGAGTGTGGTTGTGTCATCCTTGACACCTGCTTTTGTGGACAGGCACATGTACTACACCTACCTTATCCCTCCTTTATCACTGGTGCTGAAGTCTTCTT
>NC_056746.1:672154364-672159364 GCF_019279795.1 Protopterus annectens
AACATTTATATTGCAGCAATGCTGAAACCTGCTAAGCATGGCTCTGCCCTGGTAACCAGTGCTCACATTCCAGTCTGATAAAATAGGGTAATGACATATTTAAAAAAGTGTATTTCATTCCATATATATAATATGGGTCAATGTGCTGTCATTACAGTAGCAAGGGGTGTGAGTCTACTGTCTGGGACACCTGAGTATATATATGGCTTGTACAACACTCTTTTCCATTTGAATGTGTTACATACATGGGTAGTATCCCAGGTTATATGCAGTCACACTGGCATGCAGTTTATCATAACGTTACTACTGTTGGCAGTTCTTTCCCAAGTAAAAGTAGATTGCAGATTGTAGTACTGGAACCGAACAACCCTGCATGCAAAGATGGTCTCTGAGTCCTCGCTGTTATGTTCTTGGTGTGTGAGCTGTGTCTCATTAAATATTTCCTACTGGATAATGATCTGACATGGATATTAACTGTAGACAACTGTGTGTATAGGACATGTCATTGAGGGCTGCTGTTATGTAGTAATTTCATACCTATTGGTGTCAGATGTCTATCTGTCAACACATTCATCCTAATGCATAACCATTTGGCTAGCTGATGTCTGTCTGTCCTCTGTACAGATGTGCAAATGTCAGGTATCCATCTTGGCTACTTACAGGCAATCTATGCTTGACTGGCACTAACATGTCTGCTCAGCTGTGTTATGAATGCGACAGCTAGGAATCCACACTCTGTATGCACCACATGCCATGGATAACTCAACTACACTACCACAGTCAACAGAACATGCTTGGGTACAGGTCTCCAAGACAGACACTGACCATGTTATGTAATACATGTTGCATACATTTCAAATGGATCACCTCACTGGCCCTCTGCAAGAGGCAACCAGATGATTGGATGTTGCATGTGACTCTCACCCTGAGGATCACCCCTGTGGTATCTGTTGATAGATGGCCTGCTGGCACATGGCAAAGCATGATACCACTGTACACACATCCCCCTACACTTCCCATCTCTCCATGGACAATAGCCTGGTACACATCTATGAACACCTGCACCAATGGACCCCAGTATTGACAAATATGTACATGTGCTTTACTGACAATAACAGTGTCTGTGTGTTTATAGACCTGTAATTGATAATATCCTGAGGTCCTTCACACCCACCGCACCCCCCATTGTAATAGTTAGATGTGGCTACTGCTGTACCGGACATTACATGTACCTTTTCACACTCTTCTCCCTAAGGGCTACCTGGGGCTTGCAGTACCAGCACAACACTGTTGTACAAATGGGTTGATAGGTATGGGTTACCTTCTGAGTTCTGGCAAGTGTGTGTATGTGAGCATGTGTGCATATTTGTAGGATACAGTATTCTGAGGCCACATTCTCCTAATACAATATGCCTTGCCACACAGTTTTGGGGATAGTGATTTTGCCGACCTTAGGGGAGTCATAACAATGCATCACCCTACTATCCCTGTGGCATGTGCATTAGATGCATATCCCTGTAGTAGCACTCTTGGGATAGACAAGGGGTTGTATTGCAGTCCTGTTCAATGTGTGATGGTGGGTATGTCAGAGTGTTATCATGGGTTTCAGTGAGTACAATATCCACTGTTGGGTGTGGGTGCTAGATATACTGTCTTTACACTATGGTACACCCAGTACATGTCCCATGTTCCACTGTATGGGCACCACTGTCACCATCAACCATACAGGTAACTGATAACACTATCCAGCCCAGTTATGCATGTGCTGTATGCAACATATCTGTAACAGAATGGACACACTGACAAAGTAGTTAGCACTGATAAGCCCATGTCTCTCAGATGTATGACTGTTATGTGTTTGTCAATGTGTATATTACAGTATGTCACACTATGTATTGTCCATAAACAACCAGTACATCCCCCATTACCATACTGTACAGGCCTGGGGATGTTCTTCACGTAAAATGTAACCTGGAACACACCTCATCCTAAAAGCTGTGTGGTCTGTGCAATTAAGGCCACACACATCAGTAGCACTACATACGTAGGTAGGGGTTCTAGTCCCAGTGTTGCCAAGTAAGAGTGTGCATGTATGTAAAGGAATCTACTTCCATTTTCATAATATACATGTTCCAGGAGGTCATCTGTCTGAGAACTGCCTGTCAAATGCTAACATTTCACAGGTATCATCCTGTTGAAATACATTCCATCACAACTAGTGGTTAATGTGTAAATGCCCTCTTCCCAACTGTATAGGTGTACAGCAATATGTGGGTTGGTATATATAGCTGGGTGTGGTTCTTGTGGACGCAGCCACCATCATTGCAGTTACTGTTGCATGTATCCCCCCTGCTTAGCTGGCCGTAATACTGTACAGTTCACATTAACAGGTCAAGTAGCTGTTTATCTGTCTGCAGTTCTACAGCACCTCGCACCCTCCGAAGGGTAGGGCTGTGCCACTCATGCCAGCACACCTATGTTTACCGAGTTGAGGATTGCACTACATTGGGGAAGGGGACATATACCCTCCCAGTTCCATTGTCAATGACATTAAACTAGCAGAGTGGTTATTTCCCAATGTGTTGTTATGCCTATTCTGTCTTGGTGAAATTCCATAGGCTAAAATGGGTTCCTTGCACAGGTACATACATACATGTATACAGTATTCTCTGTGTATTGCATCAACACCAAAGCATCTGTGTGTGTTATACACAAACATGGGGCGTGTATCACCCAGTACACTTACCATTGTCCACTGTAGAAGGGCTGCTGACATCAGCCACCATGCACTCACCTATATATACCACCCCCAGACCTATCGGCCATGTGGCACATGCAGTAACTGTTATACAGACATGTGACATGTGTTCACCTATACTCAGGATATTACACAGCCAAGTTGTCACCACAGTGCCATACCCCTTGTAGGATACAACAGCAGACTATCATCCTGCTGACACATGGACACCTACAACACAAACGGAATAAATTATGGAGACCTAAATCACTCAGACAGCTATAATGCATCATGGCTGGACAGCTACACATCCTGACATGTAAGGATTAAACTTTACTGCTGACAACATGTTACACAGCATTACATTGGTACACCGTAGTACAGTCACCCTGTGCATCAGAACCATATTAGCCTGTCCCTGCATTGATGTTATGGATGACAGGGATGTGGCATAGGTATCATCATATGCATGGGGTGTGTTGTTGGTTTGCCAGAGACTTAGGCTGAGCCATACGTTTTACACCACATGTATGAGTGAGTGGGTTTAATTATTAATTTTGCTGTTGTGATGTGGTGTGTGTAGGTATGGGGTTGCCCTAGCTGTGTTGGTATTGTGTGTGTGTATGCATGCACACAGTTCTGCCATGTGGCTGCCCTATACAGGGGTTTGTTGGGCAGCTGCAGACCATACTTGGCAGGGTGTTCAGTTCACCGTCTCTGGCCATGGACACGAGAACTGTGCCTGCCAGGGGTTCCATGGGCACAACCAGGTACAAGCCATGATATGGTACTCTCCCCTGATGATGACATATGTCCGCTGGATCTGGGACCCTCTCAGGACTGGCCAGGGACACATGCAAATGGCCTGCTGTGGTGTGGTGTGGACAATGCCCCCCCTGCAGTGCTGGGGCTGGTACTGCCACTATGGGAGCATCTCTGTGTTCTGGTATGTCCATGTCGACCTCCAGCTGTTGGTGTTGCTGGCCTACGTCCATGTGGTCGTCGCACCACTCCCACCATATGCTCGAGCACTGACATTCCACGGTCAAGGATTCCCACCATCTCACCCAACCATCTATCCATGACCGCTGAAAAATAATGGAGGGCACCTGCAACATCATGGATGTTGTCAGTAACAGCTGAATGAGTAGCCCTCCGCAGCCTCAGAGCCTCTCTGGTGTACCATTCCATACATTCCTGTGCCTCCATGATGGCCTGAAACATGCGTCTGGTGGTGCCAGATGTGGCACTTCTGCCAGTAGCATGATGACCAGCAGCCCACCAATTAGCACCCCCTGTACATCTGCCTATGTGGTACCCCACCAGACATCTGGCTATGAATGCTGTGTCCAGACACATGTGCCATAGTTACCACACTGTCTTGTCTCATGCCACCAACCGCCAACTGTCCCTCAAATATGGCCACTGGTGATGGGGTATGTATAGGCAATATGACTGTGTCTGGGGATGGGGTGGATAATAGTGGGATGTCAAACGATGGTGCAGCTTCAGACCCTGACAACCCCGTCTGTGCCTCAACACACCTATCATCATTTTCTTTGTCTGTATGGACACCAACATCAGATTGCCTGCAGGAGGGACCCTGACCCACCTCGCCACCTGTGAGGGGGAAACAAAAAACACACTTTAAGACCTGTATGTTATTGCTTAACAGTACACACATACACACACACACACACACACACACACACACACACACACACACACACACACACACACACACACACACACACACGCACACATATGCACATAAACACACACCCTGACATTCTACCATACTACTTACCTGTCCCTGAGTTTACAGAATGTCCCTAGTTTTTTCTCTTATTTTCTCCATCCTGCATCAGTCTGGAATAATTACAGTCAATAATACCAATAATTAATGTATCATTCTTCTAATTGCTCAGAAAAGTGATCACAAAACATGACCTGTTACTCCATTAACTCTTTAACTTGATTGGAGTCATTTTTTCAAAGACTCCCTGATGTCATCAAGTGTTCACCCTGGTTTTGTCCAGACGTCTTGAGCATGGCTCCCATATGTTATGGGCTACTACAGTCAGTCAATAATGTCTTGCACTGGAGTGTCATACTTAACTATTCAGTAGATGCAAGATCTGTTGCTCTATTACCTTTTTATGTGGACTACAATAATATTTGGAAATATTCTCTGGTGTTGTCTACTAATTCCCCAATGCATCTTTCATGCTGCATACATGGGTATTCTTTCAGCTTTCTGCTG
>NC_056746.1:672464364-672585703 GCF_019279795.1 Protopterus annectens
ACAAAAAATACATGCAGCATCTAAGTGTTACCTTTAAATGAAACTATAATGAATGAAACCTTCACATTCCCCTCTCCCACTCTCATTATTATCTAAACATTGGAGCAAGACAAGAAGTAATTACACCAGTGAAACTGCACCAAAATGAGTGCTTACGCCAAAGGCTACAATCCTCAGTTGTAATCAAGTATATTAGTCCACACAAGCTATCCATCTTTTCTCCTGATATGGGCACAGCAAATACCTTTGCCCTTATGACTTTTTTACCCTACTGGAGGGTGGTATCATTCTAGTGCTGAAAGATTTATCCAGACTTGTCCTCCATCCTAACATAAAGATGGTTTGTCTACAGGATTGTTTAGTGGAGAGGTCAACAGCACTACAAAGAGTATTAGGTGTCTCTGAGGATAGGATGTCATCCTTGGCTGATCTCTGCAGGGAATTAGTAACAATCTCCATTAGTTCAGAGAATAGTTGCTCGACAGATTGTTTCCTCTAGTGAGTTAGACTATCACTCAGTTCTCTTTGGTATGCAGTCTTCCATGCTAATTTATTCAATGAAAAAGCTTAATTGCATTTTTTGGATCATGTATGAAGGAATAGCTGCAAACTTTCCAGGCCCAGTTATTTTCTTAGATCTTTCTGGGGGTTGCTTAAAGTGCTACTTAGCAGTATCTGCAGCTGCATGTTGGAGCTTTTCATTTGTAACTTCCTTGCAAGTTAAATGTGTTTTTTTACGAAACCAGAGTTTTCTCTTTTATCTTAAACAACATAGTTTGATTGTTTTACATTATGTTTATAGCTGCAGGAGAGTGCAGGGTGGAAGGGATTACATTCTTATAACAGAGCTGTTGAGCTGAAGAGTCAACTCACCTTGCCTGAAGTGTATCGGAGGAATAATCCTGAAATAGACATATTCTTTGGCCACAGAGCATGAATGCTCATCTCTATTTAGCTGCTTCCTGGATCCACCACAAATAATTTACATTCAAGAGTCAGAAGACTGTTCCTCTGGGTGGTACCCCATATTTGAATGGGCATGCAAGGACCAATATGCCCCTCAATAGTTACAAGGATAGTCGGCAAGGGATTTAAGACTTCCATCAGGTGTGTTGATGAAAAAGTTAGTAAAGTTTCCCTTCTCAGTCTCTTTAAGATCCACTAGTCTGAGATTATTTTGGCTGTAATGAGCCTCCAAGGAGGTGACCTTTTCATAAAGGGAATGTATGTCCTGTTTGTACTGATTAGCGGTTGCCAAATATCCTTGTAGTCAGGTGGTTGGCATGTTTACCGGGTTTCCAAGAAAGCTGTCTTAGCAATACAGGATGTTTTCACCCCGCTGATTCGCCCCTGGACTATTTGTCCCCCGACCGATTCGACCCCAGACGGTTGGACCCAAACAGCAGCCTCAAATTGAATGTGGCTCTGTGGGAGAATTCTGCCCAGGTGTAATCTGAAAGACACGTATCAAAATAATCTATGATTATGGACCAAATTCTTCTGATTGACTAAGAAGAAAGTTGAACAGTGTGGTGTGGAAGTCCCAAGGTCGATTCCCAAAGAGGAAGGCAGTACTAGCACTTCCCAATGGTAGGTGCAGCCTTTCTTGAGACCAAAACCCATGCTTTGTAACCAGCAATACATGTGCCCTTGTGCTGTAAGAGTCTGTGACCCTGATAATGAGTGATCTGAAGTCCTTTGGTTGTGGGATAATCACTATAATGTCTGCTGCTTATTGTATTGAGATTGGAGTTTTCTTCAGATACCTCTTACATGGTTAGTCTGGTGAAGGCTGTTTACTTACGACTGACAGTAATGCTTTATTCAAATTATTGGGCACATTAGGGATGTAAGTAACTGACAATGAAGGATGGGTCCTGCATTTGGCACCGCAGGATCTCTTAAAGTCCCAGGCACAGTGATAGAAACCAGCTTGAGTGATGCTGGGCACATGTACAAGGCATTTTGCCAAAGCATGCAATCTTTAGATGTTTATTTATGAAACTTTGTTCTGTTTCCACAGTTTTGTTAAAAACGTGTGTGTCTCAACTTGTGAACTAAAGTTGACTGAGTACTTCCTAGGTTTGCTTGCAGCCGGGAGTGGTAAATGTTTAGAGCTGATTGGGGCTATGCTGCTAACAGGAATCCATTTTGCATGCATGAATTAATGGGATGAGCTACTTCGGGAAAAGAAAACAGTCTCTGTGCTGTTTATAAAACTATAATACTGAAAGATGGCTGATCAGAGCAACATTCCAGTCTGGTGCCTGCAAAGGTATTCGTCCTTTCAAGTCAAGTGAAGAGTACCTCTTTGCTATGAAGAAGGACTTGGCGGGATGGCTTAACACCTTATACGATTTAGACATGCAGGTTGACAACTTCTTGGAAGTACTAGAGACTAGATATATACAATGAAATTGAGGAGGAAATAAGTTCCCAATGGTCAAAGTTTCAGAGGGTAAATATATTTGGGGTCAAACAGTCTGGGGTCAAATTTGTCCAGGGTCGAACTGTCCACTAAAAAATCACATATAAATTTATAGATGAAATTGTATAGAAATACATTGGGGTTGAACTGTCAGGGGCAAACAGTCCAGGGTTGAATAGTCCTGATTCCTCCAAAGCAGCTTTAATTTGCAAGTTATCTGCTTTAATAGAAGAGGTATCTGCTAATACATGGGCCATCAACTCAGTATGTTTGCCCATTTTGGTGCCCATGTAATTAAATAAGACATAATGTGAGTTGGCTGTGGTTTGCTTGTGAAGTCACCTGAATTAACTGTTTCAGCCATCTCTTTCAAAGGAGATCCTGCAATATACATCAATCAAGAAGCTGGTTGTGAAGAGGATAGAAGATTAATTACCAGGATCAGGTTTATTAGATATAATAAGGCCAATGTAAAAAAAAAAAGTTTCTCATGTCATGAAGACCTAGCTCTGCCCCTGGTTTCCTATCATTATTTATGACATTTACTCCCCACAACAGTGTGCAAATGCCCCCCCCCCACGAAGATAAATATTCATTGTTTCTCCTCCTAAGAATTTCACCACTTTGGCCCACAGTCTTTTACGTTTTCTGTTTAAAATGTCCTTTACTATCATTCCTGCTGATGACATCAGGTTTTGTAGGTATGACATTTCTCTGATCTCCTCTATGCCTCCCTCAATTTTTGCTTTAATTTATTTATTTATTTGCATTTGTTTACCAGTATGGTTCACTGTGCCAAAGAGTGCCCATTTTCAATGAAGGCCTAGGGAGAAAAGCTCCACATACAAAAGAAATTTAAATACAATCACAATTTCTACATACTTGGAGAGATAATAACTTAAAAAACAGACATACAATCTTATCGCAAATTTATAGCTAGAATAACAGGCAGTATACATTATATACAAAATATACAAAGTACAATATATCATCTGCTTTGGATACTGTAGAGTGAAGATAGCAAGCGATAGCTGCATAACTGTTGAAGCAGAGGGGAGAAAAAAGTTAGTGAGATCAGGTGGGGGAAGATGCTCTGTAGTCGTAGCCACATGTACATTGCCATACGGCTAAGAGATGCTGTTTTAGAGACTCTTTGAAGGATATGTGATTGGAAATTGTTCTGATAGAGCTGGGCAGGGAATTCCATGTTTTAACAATAGTCCATGAGTAGAAAGATTGACCAACTGCTAGACTGGGTATTTGCACTTTTAGAAGGAATTGATTTTCAGATCTGAGTTGTCAGGAGAGCTTATGGAGAGTAAACAGGGAGGTGAGGGATGGGAAATTGGAAGGTTTGTTAATGATATTATGAGCCGTGGTTAACTGCAAGAAAGATTTACCTCTTTCCATACAATACACCTTACCCTGGGTACTACATCAGGATGCAGTAGTGTTGTGTATGATACCTTTAACTCTTTCTATCAAACAGTCCATCTTCTTCAGTTTTCAGCTATCCTTTCTGTGATTAGTTGAGGTCTTTCCTGAAGATGGTGGCAACTTTGTTTTCCCTCCTCCAGTTTATAGTTACTTTCCTTTTTTGGGTATTATTCACTAAACATTGTTTCATTGTGTCTCACCTTCAGTTTCCTGCAGTCATACTGTCTCGCCTTGTATCTACTCACCCTTTTGTAGATCTTTTTCCTTTTCAATGGATTTAAACACCAAGTGACCATTGCTAGTGTCCCCCTGCTTTCACCACTATGAAGGCATATCACCCTACACTCATGATTGATTTATTCTGTTATCCCATCTTGGAATTCCTTGTAAACTGAACCACTGGTTTACTAACATGCATCCCACCCACCTTTCCCAGTGATTAATGAGTCATGTAGCACACCCCTTGAGTCCTGTCCTGCTTTGGTTTTGTGTATTTATCCTCAGCTTCTTGACATACTTCTATCCACTACCTTAATTCCTTGCATTTCTCTTCTGCCTTTCTACATAACCTGTCCTAATGTCTTCTCCCTATTCCCGTACAGCTTCTGCTGTGGAGCGCAAATTGATCCCTTATTTTTGCTCTTTGCTTCATTCACTCTTTTTATTTTTCTACAAGGGATCTTTTCCTCCCTCCTTATCGCATATTTCTTCAGTTCAATGCATCTTTGTTTTATGCAGATTGCACCCTAGTCTGAAATAGTCAATTTAGCCCAGAGCTGGTGATGAGTACTGAACAACATTTATCTAATCTGATATGTAACTGCATTATTACCATTTGTATTATGCACAGATTTGCAACATGAATCCCATCTGAACTTCTAGCTTTCTTGTTTTCCCTTTTATTCCTTTTGGCCACTTTCAGATAAACCCCCCCCTCAATGTCTTCAGTAACTGTACTTCTGCATGCATAATTACTCAAAGCTAAGGATATCCCCATCTTTTACAAAGCAATCTGCAAAGATTATAACACACTGCAGATTCTACTCTAATATCTTCAGCATAGTCTTGCACGGTAAGCTCCCTAATTCATCCCTTTATCAGTGAAGACTCACTGAAAGGGTTTAGCAAGAGAAAATATAAAACTACAGTGACTTGTTTCTGGTTTCACCTATCTTTGCTAGTCCAGATTATTTAACTAGAGAAAATATAAAACTACAGTAACTGGTTTCACCTATTTTTGCTAGTTCAGATTATTTAACTAGAGAAAATATAAAACTACAGTAACTTATTTCTGGTTTCACCTGTCTCTGTTAGTACAGATCCTTTGATTCTGCACAGCCAGTTGTTTCAGGTGCTCATCAGTCTTTTCCCTACATCCATTCCATCCATACTGCTTCTGCTCTTTTCTTTCTGTCTCCATTCTGTCCAACCTCTGAAGTCACTTTGGTCTTCAGCAACAAAATCTGGATCTTCCATGGTGTGATGCGGTGCTTCTACTCATATTGCTCCTTTTGCATCTTCCTGTTCTCTGCTATAGCTTCCCTCTCATCCTTCCTCAGTTGCTCAGTGTAAGCTGTTTGCTATTCTTGGCAATCTAGTCCCCTTCACTACTTCTCCAGTGTTGGACTTTACAATATATTTTCTCACTTCTTTCAGTGAGTCCACTCTGTTTTGTGAGCCCTTTACCCTCTCTTCACTTTCCTGCTAATGTATATCCTAAACCAGTTTGGGTTTCTTCACCCTTGGAGAATTAAGCACTATAACAACTTATGACCCATCATTTCACTGATGTCTGGAGCTGACTTCTCATGCCTTGATTATTTAAATATCCATTTTAAAGATTTTGTTTTCATTCCTCTCATATTTTTCATGAAGCCCATATACTGTTGCACACTGTGTAACTTGGTCTGCTCACCCCTCCAAATCACAGCCAAAAGTGCAGGGTAGAAAACCCACATTTGTCCTTACTGCCTTCAGATCCTCTAGTTTCAGCAACCAAGCTTTCTTTGTTCATAGAGATGCTGTGAGCAGCCCCCAAAAATGTTTTATGAAAATAACCTGGTAGGGTATTGTTCTGAATGTTCCTTACGGTGTCAACATTTCTCCTGCTCTCAAAAGGAGTACTTAGAGGTGTTCCTACCTGTCTGTGTCCTCCCAACAGGGTGAATCCTTCTATTTCACAGAATTTGCAGGCAGTGAGTAAAATGTACTGGAGATTATCATTAATTAATTCATTTTTTAAACCACTTGTGATGTGAAAAATGGATAGGCCATTTGAGTGGAAGACACACACACACACACACACACACACACACACACACACACACACACACACACACACACACACACACACACACACACACACACACACACACACACACACACACACACAGAGCTATCTATCTATTTATCTACCGATCTGTATATCTGTCTGTCGATCTATCTATCCATGGGTCTATGTAAATTGTTATACCAAATAATGAATTCCAAAGAGGAACAAAAGAAATACTGCTGATGCACAGAGCTGGAACCAGCCTTTCTTGCAGCACATTGAAAAAAACAAGTTTACCTAGGTTTGGTCCTGTTAACAATAGGACTTATTCAGAACTGTTTCTTGAATGACTACACACCCCTTTTATATCACTTACATTCCCACCCATTTATAATTAATTAATTACCTACTCATTTAAAAAAACAATACACCAAAGCATTTTCACAGAACCACATTACAATACAATGTCAACTAATATTAAAAGATCAAAATACTATTATATTTATAAAACTTAATAATAAGTTATAAAAATTGTTAAAACTATGTTAATACATTCAATCCTAAACACATTACATATATCTCTATGCGTCCTACAATCCCATTGCACAGATATATTTACACTCAATAATAACACACACACACACACACACACACACACACACACACACACACACACACACACACACACACACACACACATTACAAATGTACAAAAATCACCACTTTCAACACCAACACACACACACACAAACTCTCACCTACCTACACCAACCTACACATAAAATTTCCCCAAAAAATAAAAACTAACACATTTCTACCCAAGACCCTAAAAAACTAAATATATACCTTAATCTCCATACATAACCAGACATTGGCTGCCATGTAGAAATCCCAAACCACACTGCCCCTTAAAGAGACATCAAAACAATAAAATACACACCGCACCACACCTACAAAGGATCTGGGAAACTTAGATTTGTTAAAGTGCAGTTTCGAACAACTGCACTTTTGACATTCTGGTCTTCAAATACTGAAATTAAGTATTTCAGTATTTCAAGATTCAAATGTAGACCTATATATATATATATATATATATATATATATATATATATATATATATATATATATATATATATTTATAAAACAGCTACGGTAGTGCAGCAGTAGCATTGCTGCCTCAAAGCAAGAGGTTCTCCCGTTCGATTCTCGGCTGGTGTGCAGGGAGTGTCTTCTGTGTGGAGTCTGCATGTCCTCCCCATGGTTGGGTGGGCATTCAAAAGACATGTGTAAATGGGCGTGCCTTCGCTGAGGTTGAACGTCAAGCTGAAACCTCGGTGTTCATGAAAATCTACTGCCAATCATTAGTGGACTGGCGTTCCGCTGTGGCGACCCCTAACAGCCGAAAGACAACACATACATACATATATATATATATATATATATATATATATATATATATATACATACATACATATATATATAAAAACACATACATGTACATGTGTATATATATATATATATATATATATATATATATATATATATATATATATATATATATATATATATAGGTCTACTTCATTTGCCCTAACTTCCGATTGACTGACACCCATTTGCCCTAGACCAAATGACCAAAATTTAATTAGACCGACACTTCATTTGACTGACAAGTATTATTTGCAAGAAAATGGGATATGTCCCCTTCCACACTGTAGTATGACCCTGGAGTTAGAATATATAGTTAGGGGGGGTGTGGGGGTGAAGCCCCCCACTTAATTTCATATTATATTGTTTAGTTTTGCTTTAATATTGCTTAGTAAAACAAAAGTAAGTGGGGGGCTTTGCCACCCACACCCCCCCATTGTGGGGGGCTGTGCCCCCACCCCCTAACTATATATTTTAACTCCAGGGTCGCACTACAGTGGGGAAGGGAGTATATCCCATTTACTTGCCAATACTTGGTCAAATGAAGTGTCAGTCAAATGAAGTGTTGGTCAAATGAAATTTCAGTCAAATGGTCTTAGGCAAATGGGTGTCGGTCAGTCGGAAGTTAGGGCAAATGAAGTAGAGCCATATATATATATATATATATATATATATATATATATATATATATATATATATATATATATATATATATATACACACAAATAAGAGAGTGAGAGAGATAAAAGAACACTCCCTTCTAGTGAGGTGCACTAGTTTTCCAGCCATATGGTGTAAGGTGTCTCCTACCCTTAAGGAAAACCATTAATCCACAAGGAAAACTTGTACTTCTTTTGCACTGAAGATGCTGACTGAGTTTCCTTAAAACCAAAAAGAAAAAAACATGAGACTTCAAAGTGATGAAGCACTTATAACTTGTTTTGAAATATATACATCTTTATTGGAAATATCTGCTTTTGCCTAAACAGAGCTTCATCAGATCTGCCTGCAGTTTACGTGACATATATTATTTATATATGCTTTAACACACAGTTCATTGTCAAGTCACTCTAGCTGGTGGTCATAAATGTGAGCTATAAGCACTTTGGCTACAGTTTGTGGTTCTTTTCTTTTTTGTTTTTTAAGTAGGCTTAGCCAGCAAATTCGGTACTCAAACAGTACCATTTTTCTTTGTGGATTTACATATATATATATATATATATATATATATATATATATATATATATATATATATCAATTATAAATACAAATATATCAGATCTCTAATGTTTACATGAATGTCACTTACATTGGTGAGGACTTCCTCAAATCCTAGTACATCCAAAACAACTATAAATATTGAATATCTTAAAATCCCAAGCTCTCTACCTCCATCTACCCAACACTCCTAAATTACATATCCCTTTCACAACCCAATCCTACTAAACAACGTAACCTTCCCAGAACCCCAACTCTAATCCTAAGACTCCTCTCCTACTCCCTAAACGTAAATCCCCTGATCACTCTCTACCCCTCAGACTCCCCTCCTATTTCCTACACCTAAAGCCCCTGATTACTCTCTAACCTTCAGACTAATCTCCTTGTCCTTAAACCTGAACTCCCCTGTTGTTCCCTAACCCTAAAAGTCACATCCCCCTTCCTAAACCTAAACTTTTAGATTGCTCCTTAACTCATGTATCATTCCAAAACTTTAAATTCTCCAGTTGCTCCCTAATGGTATGTCTGCCTCTCCCCTCACATTCTTGCATAGTGTTAATGTACGTGGACCTTTTTGAAGAAATATATTTTTTTGGGGGGGAGGGAGATGATATATTTTAATACTATTCTTCTTTAGTTCCTTAATAAAGGGAAGACACATTTTCCTTTTTCCTATAACGTTGTTAGAATAGTCATCATACCTCTCAACGCAAGAAATCTGGACAAAGCCACAGATAATGGGGGGGGGGGGACAAAGGCCCAAAAATAGATACAGTTTTTTAATATTGTTCATACAAACTTATAAAGTTGATAGAGTAATGGGTATTGCATTAGCATGGATTTTCTGAAGGGTACGAAGTCTGAAACTCAAATGTCTATATTTTCTGACTTCAACCCTCAATGATTTCTCAGAAAACCCCAATTTTATGAGAAACTGACCAAAAATATCAGGCAAAATCTAGACATTCTGCAAAAATCTGTACAGCTAAGAGGTATGATATTCATTATCAAATCTAATTACACCACCTCCTACTTTTGTTTTTTGGGGGGGTTAAGAACTAAGTATTTTATGAATGCTCGAGATAAACATAACTATGATGGATCTTGCAGAAGCCCATGTTTTTTTTGGTTATTTCAATAATGGTCTATGTGCTTCTAAATTGCATGTGCAAAATCCTCTGGTAAACTGAACATTTTAGGGAGCCATGACAAAAGAAAATGTATTATATTACCACCTTCTTTTCTGTTCTCAAGATCATCAACCTTCTCTCGAAATAATTTAGTTTGTTTAAGGTGAAATTCAGTTTGAGACTTCTCTTCATTTCATCTTCCCTCAATGTCATTTAAGGCTACTTCCATGCTGTGTATCTGGATATTTTGTTGTTTAGTCATATGGTTCAGTAAATCAGTTTTACACTTTTCTTTGGCAGAGTCCATTTTAATATTCAGTCTGCCCATTTTTGTTCCTAATTTCTTGAATACTTAAGTCTAAAGTTTGAAGTTTATTCTTCATAGTTCTCTCTTCTGCTGTGGATTTGGAGTGACTCGTCTTAGAATAGTATCAGAAATGGAAAGATAATTAAACTGATTGGAAACGCTTTTGAAATTTCTTCTTCAGTTGCAATCCAGAGATACCTTTAGATTTTCTTAAGTGACTTCATGCCACATAAGTCTGATAGTATCTTTATTTATCTGAAAAACCCTGTCAATGTGTCTTGTTTATCTGCAGAGAAGTTATTTAGAACTGTTAACAGACAGCCATCTTGACCACTGCCCCCTACAGTGTACCGTAGGTATTTTTGTAAGAAAAGTTTAACTCTAAACATCTGGTTTTAAATATTTTGTGTTGTACAAGGCAATAACCCTCCCTCAGCTCTCATACTAGGTTTTACTAGCAGACTGGTTAAAACCAGGTATTGGTATGCTAATATCAGCCTCTTTATACTGAGTTTCTGTTATGATGGCGCTGGCAAGTAATTATTTAGAAAATCTGTAAGTACATTTTTTCTTTTTCTTTGGCTGCCTATCACAGGTGAAGTGTTGGAACCAATACTGAGAGTATAACTATTTTAAAACATAAAGATTATATAAAAAACAGCTAGTGAAAAAAAAAACGTTACAGTTTTATAACATGTTTTAGAGATGACAAGCCCTCATGTACTGCAAAAGCACTGGTAGATGCATATACTAATGCTAAGGTAATGGAACCACAGACTTGGGAACTATATGGAGCTATCACTTTAATAAACCCTAACCCCTTTTTATGATCATTTGCACTTCTAAGAATCCCATTTATGATCCTCAGAATAACAAATATAAACTGCCTCATTTGTCTTTGTGCAAAAAAAAATAATAATAATTTCTGTTATGTATAATTTATTTATGTATTTTAGCTTACATTTGCTAACCAGTAAGTGCTTTGTTAGAATACCCTCTTCATGCATGACCCAGGCAAGAAAGAACAAAAAGGTTTAGAGTATATCCTTAGAAAAAATACATTGAGTTCACTGATTTTTGTCCAGAATCTTACATGCTGACTTGTCGTCTTTATAAAACAAATGTGATTCCACAAAGGTTAGCCCAAGTGTCAAGAGAACTAACTCCTTCTCTGTGAGGAAATACTTCAAAAGTCCATTCATACAAAATGCCTTGCTGGTTAAACTTATATTCTCATCTAGGGAGAATAGCAGAGAAGATCAGCTTTGTATGATTAGACAAGTACAACCCAGTAATGCTAGTAAAGTTCCATTGCCTGGCATACCGAGTTTTCTGTAGAGCTGTATGGTATTGGCAAAAGTCAGAGATGAAAGTGGCATTCCCCCTGATATGGTTCCATTTGCATGGAATTGCTGGGAACTTTGCATAGGTCTTCTGCAAGCTGAAGGTTTGCCCTGGTGAAGTCCCTAAAGATAGTCTCATTTGGTGGTGAGGTGATACCCCTATACCTCACATAGAAGATGATTGGCTTGTGGTCAGATTTAAAAACCCAAATGCAGAAGTCCGTGTCAGTATGGCTGAGTGCAAAGGGGAAATGATGAATACAAACAGCAGCAGCCAGCACGTCAAAACAGCAAAACCTTTTATTTTATTTTATTAAGAAACAGACCAGTTTCGGCACCTCCATGCCTTTATCAGTGTTAAAGTTCCAAACACCAGTAAAGCATTTAAATATACATGCAATAAAGAGCCATTAAGAATCATGACCCATTTAAAGAGACAGTATCACTTCATTAAGCCTTGGGTAAAATAAAGACCCCAGCCTCACTATCCAGGATTGTTCTTTGTTATTCAAGAAACATACCAAATATGCACCCTTAGCATTAGACACAAACCTTATGTATCCCTGAATCCAACAGGGAGAAAACAAGAATATGGCACAGTTATCATCACTTGCACAAGGTGGTGTGGGGGGGGGGGGCAGGAAGCCTAGGCTGTCACAAAAGGTACGTGAGTATATGTGTGTGTAAGAAATTGAAGCAAGCAGACACTTGGAATAAGTAACAAATGGCCAGTGAGAAAGAAAGAGCTTTAAGTTTCACGGCTCAACCATGTAACTGTTGTGTGTGTGTCTGTATGGGCCCTCCAGGTGAAATAAGTGTGTGAGTGTCTGCAAGAACACAGCCAAGCTGTGTGCTAGCTCTATGTCTTGGTATGTCTGACAGATGTTAGCCATGCATGGTAGAGGTGGCAGTTCATCATTGTTGTACCTGACCACAAGAACTGGCTCTGCTAAGAGTTGCACTGGCATGTTAACATCTGTGGTCAGATGCACTGTTGCTACCTGAACATGACTGATGTCTGCTGGATAAACTCTCCTTATGAGGATGCCCAGGACCATGACCCCATGGCCTGCCATGTCTAGATGTGGACACCTCAACCCTGATGGAGCAGTGGAAGTAGTGCCACTATGGGAGTGTGATCAGGCATGATCATGTTAGTTAACTTCAGAAGAAGTGTCTGACATACACCAATGTAGATGCCAACCCCCTCCCAGCAAATGTTCCATCACAGGCACCACCCATTCCAATGTGTCATTCATCCAATCCATTGAATCGGCAACATGGTGGAGGCAGTCAGTCATGTCAGCCTAAGCCACATCTACAACCCTAAACATTTCTTTGCAGGCTCTATAGGAACCTGCCTGCAACTCTATGATAGACCTAAACATACAACAAATGACACAAGAAAACACACCTGGACCAGTTGGAGGATGGACAGCAGGCCTCTTCCAAACACCCCTAACAACCCTCTGGCATGGCACCTTGCTCACACTTTGGCTACAGACAGAGTCAAGAAGCACTGAAGCCACAGTAACCACATTGCTCTGATCAAGTGTCTTGCCCTCCAGCTGTCCAATATCTGAAGCATCACTGGAATAGATTGACATAGGCCTACTGGCTGTGTCCAGTGGAATTACAGGGGATGGCTGAATATCAACCTCAGTGTCAGATTCAACCTCTGTACCCCCTGACTGTCCCTCTGTCTGGCTAAAGCATCATCAAAGTCTGTTGATACCCTGACATCAGGTGGTAAGAGTCCCACATTTCATCTATCAGGATCACCTGTGATAATAAGTAGCAAACATAGGAAAAAAATTAATAACTGCACTACTATAGTCCAATATATGCTAACAAACTGACAGTGGTGCCACTATTACAGACAGTATAGCAATACACACAACAGTCCTGGCATACACATCACAAACTAAATATTTCTTTGAACTGCTCATCAGTACTGACATAAAAATGTTTGGCTTACCATGTGCAGATTATCATATGCTCCCTATGCTGTATGGTCCTGGAAGAAAATAAGTAAAAGCTAAGGACACCACCATCACAATGAACAGTAACACAGGGGCTTAAAACTTTTTTCCCTTTATATGTACATTAACAATACTTTTACAAGAACCTGGATGACACGTCCACCCCAAGCCCATGTGTAATCATCCAGAATGTGTTGCTAACTGTATCAATCTACAACTATTCCCCCCAAAGAAATTTAACGTTAAACAGAACCTAAGTATTGCTGTCAATATTTTACTATACAAGAAGTATTTATCAATAAGTATTTAACAAGAAGTAAAATGTTTAAGATGTTAGTATTTAACTTCTTGTATATTTCACTGCTAGTGCTTGCAGATCCCAGCTGTGGTGGAACTCTTTACTTGTTCTTATCCCTCCCTCTGCTCTGCCCACCCCAGTCAGAATGCTCGTAAAGATAGGAGAGCTTCCATTTGAGAACCTGAGCCTAGAAACAGACTACTTTATAGTACTAAAAAGACATAAGGAACTCTAATTGAGGTCATGGAACATGTACAGTAACTATGTAGTGGAATTACTTGCTGCTGCTTCTTAAAAGACAGCGTTTGTTGTCGCAGAACAATACACTGTTTTTTTTTTTTTTTTTTCGCTCTTTTGCTGCTGCATCTTAAAACACAGCATTTCTTACCAAAACACTATACACTGTGTTTTTTTCAGAATCTGTTAGCTGATAGAAGTAATTTGCAGCTAGTCATATGCAGTGTTTTTTGCATTGAAAGCTTTCTTTATTGTTCAGATTTCTGCACTAACTGCTAATATCTATAGGAAGACTGTTTATTGTATTAACTAAGTGCTATTGTTGAGCTATAACTATCACACACTTGTATGGTGTATTTGCCTTATCTATTGGTTAACTAGTTAAGATGCCAATGAACATATGCTTTGTTTTATAACGTACTCTACTCTGCCTGAATCAATCTAAAGCTCAATGGTGATGCTAAGCATAGATGCTTTGTACTATTTGTAGCATGTACACAGAATTTGCTTTGTGATAAATTCTAACACCCAGCAATATATCTCTCCTTCTTCTTTACCAGGAACTCTTCACTTGTTCTTATCCCTCACTCTGCTCTGCCCACCCCAATCAGAAGGCTCGTAAAGATAGGAGATCTTCCATTTGAGAACCTGAACCTAAAAACAGACTACTTTGTCTGTAGTACTAAAATGACATAAGGTTGTTAACCAGTTATAGTTCTTTTTGTTTATGTATGTAACATTAGACAGTGTCCCACTAGGGTATTTGCAGCACTAGCAACAGGCGCTAAGGCCCCTCTCCTCTCCTACATCTTGCAAAGTAGCAGTCTCAAAGCTACAGGCAAGTGATAGTTTGTGCACATTAATTGGCTTTTTTGCACTCAAATCCTTTTTGTGCTCCATGTCTTCTCTGTCCTGAACAGAACTCACAGATTGGCTCTGCAGTCCTGAGGTCTCACAGATTGGCTCTGCAGTCCTGAGGACTGGCTAAGACCCGCTCCGCTCACCTCGCTGTGCTCGGCTCACACTGCTCTCCTACCCTACTCCCATTCCCACACACCTCACATCAGTTAGATTTATTTCTAACCCCATACCACGAGACCATCCTTAGCACCAATCAACTACAGATTCCCATCTCCTCTAACCACACTCACTAGAATAACACTCACCTCCTTCCCTTCCTTATACTTTTCCCCTAGAATTGCCACTAGTTAAGCACTGCTTCAATACTACAATGCAAACATTACTATCCAATCTCTTGCTAGCTCTAGCTACCATAGTCCACCTAAAAGCAATACAAACAAATGTACCACTTCAAATACCTCCTACCACACAACACATAGTATACCATACACTACAACTCACACACATTTCCCTATCTGCCCCTCACTATTTAGAGATACATATATACTATACTCATATAGGACCTGCCTACCAAATACATATACCAAATCATTTCAAACTAAATCCTATATAGAAGTAGCTCACATCATTAAACACACCATACTGTCCAGCATAAACTTATTGATTGCAGGTGATATATATCCAAACCCAGGACCACATGCTACCCAACCCTCCAACAGGCATAAATCCGACCTACTAATCTTTCACATAAATATTCGTAGCATCTCTAATAAACTTGCAAATCTACATGCATTTATATCCCAACACTCCCCAGATATACTAGCTATAACTGAAACCTGGCTTAAACCCAACATCTCAAATGAGGAAATCCTACCTCCAGGGTACAATATCCTAAGGCTAGACAGAACAGGAAGGAAAGGAGGTGGAGTGGCAATTATGTTTAAAAACACACTCAACATTCAATCCTTACAACTCTCATTGCCAAAATTCCAAAATACAGAAACCTTAGCCTCCATGCTAACTATAAACAACACAAAGAGAATTAATGTTCTCTGTAGTTATATCCCTCCAGGAAATAACTCCCCACTAATTGAGGAAACACTCCAGTAGGTCTCACATAACCTTCCACAAGAGACCATTATACTAGGTGATCTAAATATCAACTGGTCAACCTGTAACTCCAACAACCCCACTAACCACATTAACCTCGGATTTTCCCAACTTATCCAAGACCCCACAAGAACAGATAAAAAATCCCATAAGCAGTCTATTCTTAAATGGATCATAGTAAACTATCCCAAACCCAACTACACATTTGGCTGCTTACCAGATGCCCTCAGCGACCACCACCCCATATTTCTCCTAAGAAAATGAGCCTCTATTCCACAACCCATAGCATATAGACAAGTTAGAGATGAGCGGAACTTAGATCCCCAGGAACTTAACACTATACTTAAATTATGTAACTGGAAACCAGTTCTTTCCCTAGCATTAGACCACGCACTCAACTACTTTAATAGCACATTTATCAACATCCTTAATACTATTGCACACATCAGGAAAATTAGGGCAAAAACAAACTATGCTCCATGGCTTACCAGGGATACTAGAGCCTTATTAAAATCTAGAGACAAAGCCTGGAAACAATGGAAAAAAGGCAATTCTCCACAAAATAAGCAAAGATACCAACAACTCAGGAATCAAGCCAAAAAACAAACACATTTAGACAAGCAGAACTATTTCCTAGGACTACAAAAGAAACACTCATATCAACCCCCAAAATTCTGGCAAGCCATCAACTCCCTCTTAAAACATAGTAAAACAACCAAACCCTCTCCTACCCCCCAATAGCAACTCTGACATAGCATCCCAATTTAATCATCACTTTATCGACTCCATACAGTCACTATCTAAAAAAACTATTCTCAAATAACTCCTCACTAACCCCATCACAAAACCCAATAAATATACCATCCTTTACTCTCTCACCCATTCCCCCTTCCACCATCAAAAAGCTCCTCCTAAAACTCAAACCAACTACCCTCGCAGCTGATAACATACCTGCAAACTTCCTAAAAATAGCCACAGAATCCTTATCCTACCCCATTTCCATACTTATCAACTGTTCACTTCAGGAATCCTATGTTCCTCTACTCTGGAAAGTTTCTCATATCATATCCCTCCACAAAGAGGGTAACTCATATGACTTCTCCAACTACCGCCCCATAGCCATCGTCTCCCCTTTCTAAACTTCTTGAGAAATGTATTCACACACAAGCCATGCAATTCCTTACTACTAATAACCTTCTCTCCACCACACAACATGGCTTTCACCCTCACCATAGTACAACCACTGCTCTCCTCTCTTTTACACATCAGGTCAACCAGTACAGAAATGATAATAACTTTGTTTCTGCCATATTTCTGGACCTACCAGAAGCATTTGATATGGTTTCACACCAATTACTCTTAAATTCTCTAGCTACCCTATCATTTGCTCCTGCCACTATAGATAGACTGATTCACAAACTACCTATGCAACAGACAACAATCAGTTCTATGGCAAGGAGTTCTATCACCACAACTTCCAACAACTATTGGTGTTCCACAGGGCTGAATCCTGGGTCCACTTCTTTTCTCTATCTTTACAAACAACCTTGCTAATGCTAACCAGAAAGCCTCACTCATACAGTACGCAGATGACTCAACACTCATCTGCATATCCCCATGACTAACCGCCATACAAAAGCTTACCCAAGAATCCTTTACCTCCATAGAAAAATGGATGAATAACATTCAGCTTATACTCAACCCAAACAAGACCAAATTACTTCTGTTTTCTCATAATAAATTCAAACACTCCCCCCTCTCCTTCTCCATCAACTCTTATAATGGCACTGTCATATCTCCAACTAGCCATACTAAACTCCTAGGGGTAGAAATAGATAGCAACCTGTTCTTTGATGTCCGTATAGCCCAAACTATCAAAAACGTAAATAAAAAAATGGGAACTCTCTATGGATATACAAAATGCCTTACAGACAAGGCAAGAATCACCCTCGCTCAAACTCACCTTCTATCCACTCTGATGTATGCTGCACCTATCCTAACTCAGGCTAGAAAAACAGATCTTACCAAACTTGAGGCATGCTATGACAACATTGCTAGGTTTGCTAACAACTCTCCCTACAGAACTCATCATTGCCAGGCTCTAAGGGACCTACAGTGGCTAGAGCTTCCACAACTTCTTACCTATCAATAACTTCTCATAGCCTTCAGCATCCTCACCTACCCTGAAAACACTCCCACCCTAACTCACCTACTATCTCACTATTCTACCTCTCACCCTCCTTGGTCTGCTAACAAGTCTCTCCTTACTATTACCAGGGCAAATACAGCAGGGAAAGCACTACTTTCCTACACCACTGCAAAAGCCTGGAATAATCTCCCTACTTCTATTACTTCTGCCTCCTCCACCCAAATTTTCAAACACTTACTCAGACTTCATCTTACTAAAAACTGGATATGTCCATGCATCACATAAATAACCCTAGATTTTCCCTCTTTTCCTTTACCTAATTTTTGGATTACATACCTTGAATGGTTGTAGCCTATTAACTTGACAAACAGATGACACTAGACACATTGTAAATATACTTGTTAGTACTACTGTATGTGCCTTTAATATTTCACTGATTTATATGTTATATGCCTTCTTTAATATCTCACTTGTTCATTTGTACTATGCTTGCTTGGTTATCCCTCTGTTAGTACTACTGTATGTGCCTTTAATGTTTCACTGATTTATATGTTATATGCCTTCTTTAATATTTCACTTGTTCATTTGTTCTATGCTTGCTTGTTTATCCCTCTGCATTTAATTATTGTTAATAAACTGTAGAGCTTTTCTCCCTGGGCCTCTGCTGTAAATGGACTTCTGTCCAGTCGGACTATCCCGGTTAACAAATGTAAAATAAAACAAAATAAATAAAAAAAACAACTGAGATAGGTAAGCCTACCTGGAAGCTCCTCCTGGAACATACTTGCCCTCCCTGAAACTGCAGCACCAATGTCAATGACATGTTGTTGTGCAATTTTCAGTGAGCTGTCTGGATCCCTGACAGTCGACAGGAACTTTTCATTTGGTATCAGTGATGGCTCTATAGCAGATCTCCCCCCCGGTAGTTAGTTTATGGGCCACTGCAGCTGCTCTCCATCAGGCCAATGAAATCATGTCAGTGGCCCTATGGCACACCTGATCATATGTCCTGCTCTGGCCAGCAACTGCATTCACACCAGCTACTATCTGCTGCTAAATTTGCATTCGGCCAGACGTATCCCCACATCCTAGCTCAAGCAGAAATGTACCATGTCACCTAAATTCTTTCACAATTACTTAATTTTCAGGGTTACTGAAGGGGGGCTTACAGGGATTGAGATGACTTGGTGCCATAGTCCTAGGTGACATAAAACCAAAAGAAGGATAATACACATAAGTATCACATAAATAAATATCCTGATTCTTTATAACACATAAAAGGTAGTATTTTACTATTATCCACTGGGGAACTTAAAACAGTCAAGATATTCAAATATAAAAAAGGAATTGCCTGATTGTAATGTATTACAATATCACAGACAAAGCAAGGTTGGATCCAAAAGAAGGAGAGTAACAATAGTAAATTTTGTTTCTGCCAAAACAGAAATGTAAATTGGTTCCCCCATCCCCAAAACAATAGGCAAATGACACATTTTGCTAACAGACCATTAGTGAAATGATAAAAAACTATCATCAAATAAACTGTTCCTGAAATGTATGTACATTTACCACAGAACATTCCATTTTATGCAATTGTCAGTCATGTCTACCTATGGCCAACAATCTCCTAGAGGTGTGTATGACCCATCTTAGAAGGTTGACACCTCTGTGTCATTGACAATACAGGACATTTACATTCCATTGAAATGTTAAGTCGTAAATTACTTTGTAAATGAAGAATACAGCTCTTTCTATCTTTCAGTGGTTTTTATTAACTTCAAGTACACATGTGCGGGAGCCTCATGGAAAGTACAAGGGAGACTCCCAGAACAAGAAAATAAACAAGCTTATGTACTGGTAATAGTGCTGTCAGTACAAAAATATGAAACTGAACCAATTAGATTATTACACAGGGCAATTAACCAATCAAAGGTTTACCCTTGAACATAAGACAATTCACATCATAATATCTCTAGGCAAAAAGAGAATATTGGATGCACTTCCATAAAAGGTGCATTTCCTGCTGTTAGGCAGATTCTTGTTGTTCAGCATTTTCTTCATTGTTCAGAGTTCATTCAGAGTTCACAATTCACAGTACATTTTGCGTACAGACTATCACATACTCAATTTCCTCAAACACATGCTTTGGCTGTTCATATTCTACAATCCCCCATTTGATGCTGTGTAAGTATCACCATTTAACCTATCATACATTTGTCCTAAATCTAACATAACCATGCTACTGGTCTTTTTATCATTTTTTTCATTGGAAAACTTTGTGATTTTATCATTTACATTCATAGCTGCAGGCATATAAAACTTAGGCACTTTATTGACAGTTTTTTTTTTTTTTAAAACAAGTTTATTGTTTTAACATATAAGAGAAATATCATAACAATTTTATACAAATAATTAAAATAGGTATTATTATAATATTCAACAAAACAACTAAAGTATTTACAAAGACATCCACTACAATCAGATCAATTAATTAAACTAAAATACTGTGCTATTGAAATTAGAATTTTTTAACAAATTTTGTAAATTATCCCATACAATAAAATGTGATGTTTTTCTAGTTGTTCTCATTCTAATTGTGCTTATTTCCATATGACACATTATATTCATAACATTTTTAAATTCATTGAACGAAGGAGGTGTATCTGAAATCCAATTTCTAGTTATTATTTTCCTAGCCACTGCTAGGATAGACCATAACAAGGGAAGCTTAATCTTTTTAACACATTGAGGTACAGGTGTGTTGAATAATATAAGAGACTTAGAAATAATGAAATTATCTGTAAAAGAGCCTGCAAAATTCATTAATTGACTTCCAGTATTCTTTCAACTTCATACAGTCATAAAACATATGAGCCCAGTCAGCATTAATTTCTACATTACATCTCTTACATAGATTATCTTTATTATTAATTTTATTCATCATCAAAGGTGTATAAAAGATCTATGTAAAATTTCCATGTATAAAGTCTCCAGACAATGGAAGATGTAGTTCTATAAGCAGATTCCAATATATATTGTTTATATTGTTGAGTTGGTGGGTCCCCATTAATAGAGGTGAAATAATTCCAGTATGAATCTACATTGTAAAAAGTTTCTTGTCTGATAATTTTATGTATATATGAAAGTTTACCTTTATCAGAAACTTTATGCTGTAAATTTATTATCAAGTAATCAATCAGTTTTGGAATAGATTCTTTAACTGTTATAGACATTAGATATATTCTATCAATGAGATGTTGTCTAAAGATCTGAACCTCTAACCAGCAAGTTTCTCTTAGATCAAATTCTTGTTTTAAGAAATCTAGATTTTAACTTTATTATCAGATATCAGCTGATACCAGTACTTTAGATTATTATCTATAGCTAAATGAGCTCCTTCAGAAGTAGATGACATAAGCATACCCTGAGTATAAATTATAGGAATACAATAAAATTCCATTCCCTATACTTAGGGTGCATGAATATAAAGTTACGATAACTAATAATAATATTTAATGGGTAACAGACCATATGTTTAGGTGTAATAGGTGAAGTACAAAATTCCTTTAGCAACCACAACATGGAGTTATTTATAATCATATTTTTATGTGTTAAGGAGATTTTCATGAAGTGCATACTAATTAGCTCCCAATAATCTTTCCATTTTGCGACATATGACCGATCTATTAATAAAGTAATAACTTTTATAATAGAAGAGATAATATATAAATTAAAGTCTGGAAAAGAAATACCCCTTGAGACCAGCTATTAGTATGTTTCTTTAATGCAATCCTAGGTCTATTAGGTGCCCATAAGAAATTTAACATTAGTGTATTCAGTTTCTTGATAGTTATTTTTGTAGGTGAAAGTATTATTGATTGTATTAAGTATAAAATCTTGGGGAATATTATCATTTTAATAATTGTAAGTCTCTCCTCCATAGTACAAAACATATTATTCCAGGTATTAAAAAGATTTTGTATATTAAGAAAACAGGTATTATAGTTATTATATATAATAGATTTAATATCTTTATAGTATTATACCTAAATAAGTTATCTGACCTGAGTTGGGTACATATTTAGTAAAATCACTAATGAGAGTATTTTTCGTGTATATATAGGTAGTATTTTAGTTTTTTCTTCGTTGAATATTAAACCAGAAATACTTTTAAAATTCATCATTTTATCAAATAAAGACTGCATAGAAGAATTAGATCCTGCTGATGTAATTAGAACATCATCTGCAAAAAGTTGAATTTTTGATGTTGTATTTTCTTCTATTTCAAAACCCTCTATGTCAGTACTGTTTCTAATCAAATTAGCCCAAGGCTCCATTACTAAAGTGAATAATAGTGGAGAAAGTGGACATCCTTGCTTTGTACCTTTAAGAATGGGTATTTTTGTGAAACATATGTTCCTACCTTAATATAAGCCAGCGTTCCTTTGTATAAATGCTCAATTAAATTTACAAATGCATCAGAGAAATTTGTGCACTTCAGTAAGGTAAACAGATAGTCCCAACTTACTGAATCAAATGCTGAACCTATATCAAGACTAATAAGTGTTAAATCTTTATTTTTCCTATTTGCAAAATCAATTAATGTTAAAGTTCTTCTTATATTATCAAAAGTATTTCTATTTACAATGAAGCCCGTCTGATCTATGTCTATAATGCCGGGATAATTGTCTTCAATCTATCAGCAAAAATACTCATAAACATTTTATAATCAACATTAAGTAATGAGATGGGTCGATATGAAGAACATCTAGTTGGATCTTTATTAGGTTTTAAAATTGGTGAAATAAATGTATATTGCCAAGATGGGGGGGGGTTATTAACTCAGTTTGGGCCAGAATAAAACCTTATGTATTAATGAATATGTAGTTTTAGAAAGGATTTTATATATCTCTGGTATAATACCATCATTACCCGGTGCTTTGTTTGATTTAAGCTTATTTATTTGTGTAATAACTTCTGTATATGAAATACTCTTGTCCAATAGTTTAATCTGTTGTTTATTAAGCTTTTTATTCATGTTTGTGGTTATAAACTCCTTTATTTTATCTTTAGGTTCCATGTTAATGTTGTTATGGTTAATCTTGTGAAAGTGATTTCTAAATTCATCCAGTATTTCTGGTATACTAGAAACATTCTTCTTTTCCTTAGAGAAAAGATTTCTTTGATATGGTTTTGTTTATTCAATCTTTTGTTTTATTTTTAAGTCTATGTAAGTATTTGGGGCTTATTGAATAAGACAAAACTTGTATTTCTCTAAAGTTATTTTAACTTTATGAGTTAAAATTTCTTTGTATTTCTCATTTAGTTTGTTTATTTCTTCAATAACTTTCTTGTCCATAATATTTTCTTTATTATTATGTTTATAAGAGTCTAGTTTACTTTGAATATCTAACAATTCCTTATCCCAAGATTTCCTTTTGTTATTATACCATCTGATACTTTGTCCATATAGATATGATTTTAAGGCATCCCAAACATAGACAATGGAGACTTCAGGAGTATTATTTATGTCTAGAAAATGTTGTACTTCTGAAAGTATATATTCTTTATAGTCTTTTAGCTGAGTTAAGTATGCTGGTATCCTTTTGATCTGAACATTATGAGTATTTTTATCATGAATTCAAAAACAATTGAGTTATGATCAGATATAGGACATGAAATGATTTTGGAATTAATTAAATCTGTTACCATCTGGTTAGAAATAAAGACCCTATCTATTTTTGAATAAGTTTTGTATCTGTTAGAAAAAAGGTGTATGGTAATGATTTTGACTCTATCTGATTATTAATATCATTCAAATGATAAGAATTAGCAAAATCATTTAAATGTTTTGCATTAGATGTAATTCTTCTTTTCTTTATAGTGGTAGTATCACTTTCATGTAGTATACAATTAAAATCACCAGCTAAAATAATATCCCCTATAGAGAATGATATGATCTTATCAATATGATGTTTCACTGTATTAATACCAATTCCAGGTATCCAGTATACATTAATTAAAGTGTAAGTCTTCCCATTAATTTGTATTGTAACCATACAAAACATTCCTTTGTCATCCTGATAAGTCTTAATGGTTTTAGGAATGGGCATACTTTTATTCCATAAAATAGCCACTCCTCTTTTTTTCCTGAGTGTGCTCTGAACTAACCAATACTGCATACTTATTAGTGGCTAGTTTATCAATATCTTTTTTCAAGAGATGGGTTTCTTGCAGGAAGACTAGATTGGCCTTGTGTAGATTAATGTATCTTATTAGGCTTGCCCTTTTACACGGATTATTCAATCCATTAATGTTTAAAGAAATTCCTTTTAAAGATGTCATTTGGCATTTTTAAAACTCAAGAATCTTATGATCGAAATAACAAATAACAAGATAAATAATGTTACATCTCCTCTTTTAGGTGTACCTTTAAATATAGCTGTATTTATTAAATCTCTTATGGGATTTTGTATAGGATTCAATTTTGTTTGTAGTGACAATGAGTGTACAAAATATATTGTGGATGTCAAAACTATATACATATAACAATGAACAAGTGAAAATAATGTAAGGATTAAACCTTGCATCCCGCCTGGAGTTGAAAACTCCAACTTAGAGCAGTATTTACTACTCAAGTTAACCCCCTACCCTAAGTAGCAGTACCTCAGCTACCACCTTATCAATTTAATACTAGTTATATTTAACTGAGGTTAACAGTTTTCAATTCAATTATCTATCAAGACAAAACTACACATTTGGTAAAACAGCATCATATAAACTAAAATAAACTTTTTTTTTTTTTTTTTTTTTAAAAACTGTTCATACTATTATATAGATCTATGTAATATATAACACTTGAATTCTAATAGCATTCAAATAATCTTAATGTTAGAAATCAAGAGGAGAGAAAATTATGTTCTAACATTCATTTAAATCAAAAACTTTGGCTAATATGATTCAGACATTACATGCATTAAGATGCATCTATTTTCTGTCATGTGAATTCTATCAACAGCTTCCAAAAAATCTTGAATTGTTTGTATATGAGCATTTACTTAAACTCATTATTGCCAATAGAGTAAAATATTGTATTCATAAAAATTATTATAAATCATATTGCATAGTTATGCAGATTCTCAGAAACACCAGCGTTATTACCTAAAAAAAAAAAAAAAAAGCCATCACACGCATAAACACAGACACACACACACATATACACACACATATACACACACACACACACACACACACACACACACACACACACACACACACACACACACATACATATACACATACACATATATACATAGATACACACACACACACACACACACACACACACACATATATATATATATATATATATATATATATATATATATATATATCTGATCTCACTGAGTTGTGTGTTAGTAGAGCACTATCCTACTTGCTGTCCCTAGAATAAATCTGTCTGCTTTATACAAAATAATGCACAGCAAACACATATTAGTAACCAGATTTTACAATCATGCTAACCTACTGCTTTAAAATATATCACATGACATTTCTTCCAGAATAGAGTTATAAGATTATTTATGCTTGCCAATCAGATGAATTAAATGAGTTATAGTAAAGTATATGTTTGGGACACAAGTTTTAACACAGATTATTATGCTACTGTTAAGTAGATTTTCAAAAACATTTAAATAAATGTTTCATTTTCTATGCCTTCTAAAATAAGATATTTACTTGCTACAAGAAACTACATCATCCAAACTCATTATAACTGACATATTTTATGAATAGAGTATTTTCCTGAATCTGTGGTGTGTCAGTGTGATAACCTTGTCAATGTTTATACTAACTGCTTTCAGTTTCTCTGTGAAAATTCTGTGAGTGAAGCTTCTGAGGAAACTCATGGACACTATGCATGAGACAGCCCACATCCCAGATTGTCTCCCTTAACATTTTGGCAGGAAACTTATTAAAACTTGTGGCAAACATTCATTTTGTCAATAGAGTAAAATATTGTATTCATAGAAATTATTATAAATCATATTGGATAGTTATGCAGATTCTCAGAAAAAAGCCATCACACTCACACACACACACACATACACACACACACACACACACACACACACACACACACACACACACACATATATATATATATATATATATATATATATATATGATCTCACTGAGTTGTGTGTTAGTAGAGCACTATCCTACTTGCTGTCCCTAGAATAAATCTGTCTGCTTTATACAAAATAATGCACAGCAAACACATATTGGTAACCAGATTTTACAATCATGCTAACCTACTGCTTTAAAATATATCACATGACATTTCTTCCAGAATAGAGTTATAAGATTATTTATGTTTGTCAATCAGATGAATTAAATGAGTTATAGTAAAGTATATGTTTGGAACACAAATTTTTAACACAGATTATTATGCTGCTGTTAAGTAGATTTTCAAAACATTTAAATAAATGTTTCATTTTTTATGCCTTCTAAAATAAGACATTTACTTACTACAAGAAACTACATCATTTAAACTCATTATAACTGACATATTTTATGAACAGAGTATTTTTCCTGAATCTGTGGTGTGTCAGTGTGATAACCTTGTCAATGTTTATACTAACTGCTTTCAGTTTCTCTTTGAGAATTCTGTGATTTGAAGATTTTGAGGTAACTCAAGGACATTGTGCATAAGACAGCCCACATCCCAGATTGTCTCTCTTAACATTTTGGCGGGAAACTTATTAAAAACTAGTGACAAACATTCATTTAGCAGTGTAAATGCATCTAAACATGACAGAACCTCCACAATGTATTCCACAGATCATCACAGCCTCTATGCAAGTGAAATTAAACTCAAAATTACCAACAAGCAATAAAACTCAGCATTCTTCTCCCAAGTCAATTTTCATACAAATCCTATTATTCACTGTGCCCACACAGTCTAAAGCATTTCTATATATTAATAAAGAAAAGAAAAAGAGTAGAAAATAAAAGGGAGTGAGGCAGAAATAAAAAATGTAAGAGAAAGCTGTAAGAAGTATATACAATGGAATGTTACTTACTGTTTATATTAATAGAGTTAAAAATAAAACATATTATTTACTCTTATTTAGTTCTGATTATTATTAGTTAAAGCATGACAGATTATTTACAAACAAGCATAAGCAGTATAATCAAGAAAGTATAATTAGAAATAGCATTTGAAGAACTTATAAACTTTTACAAGAAATAAATATGTTATTATTCTATTAATGATATTTTCATTACTGTTCTCTCCCTGCCCTCCCCACCCTTTACCCACTACATAATCTAAATAGAATGTCATTGTTTAAACAAAGAAAATAATAAAGAAGAAGGAAAAAAAAGGTAAAGATAAAAAATGTATCAAATTACTAACCTTACTTTTTCAGAAAGAAAAACAAACCGACTCACATGGTGTCATTAAACACACAGGCATTTTGACTGGTTATGAAACAAAACATTTCTTTGCATAGAGAATAACTTTGATTAAATCTTTTCCAAAATATTTGTGGCTTTCTGGAAATGCAGGAACTATATTCAAAAGATTAATAATGAACTAAAATGATGAGAGAGAAAAAAACATATAACAAATCATTTGTTTTTAGTCTCTTCTTCTTCTCTGAAGTCTTCCAGGAAGCTTCAGTTGCCAATCTCTTTAATGAAGAACTAGCCCATTCCATTTCTTCTATTTTATCCAAAATCCTTTTTTCTTTGACAAACAGTAAAGCAGAGTCTAAATCATCAAGACCTTAGGACCATCAGGAAGGAAGATTTTAAGCTTGGCAGGAAACAGAAGGTATGTTTTAAACTGTGCTTTTTAAGCTCCCTTATTAGTGGCAGAAAAACATTTCTTTTAGCAATTACCATGGAAGAATAGTCATTGTCAAAACGCACAGTTGTCTCATTAAACTTAACAGGAGCTTTAGCCCAAGCAGATTTAAGAACCATCTCTTTATCAAAGATGATAGAAATCTAACTATAACTGATCTAGGATAGTTTTTGTTAGAGTTAGTATTAGCTATAGATCTATGTGCTCTTACGATACCAAAAGAGAATGCTTCTGGTAAATCTAAAGTTTTAGGGAGCCATGTTGTTAAAAAGAAGTAATATTGTTACCTTCAATATTTTCTGGCAGTCCAAAAATCCTAATGTTATTAGCCTAGATCTATTTTCCAGGTCATCCAGCTTTGTTTGTAAATGTGTATTTTGTTTCAGCAGAAACTCATTGTTGATTTCCTGTTCTTGTATTTTATTTTCCATGTCATTCACAGCTTCTTCTATGCCTGTCATCTGGATCTTCTGTTGTTGCAGGTCCATATGTAACAAGTCTATTTGTTTTGTAGTTTTTCTATGAAAGTGTCTATTTTAGTATCCATTTTATCCATCTTAGCAGTAAGTTGCTGGACTATAATTATCAGAGACTGAAGTTCTTTCTTGATGCTGGAGTCTTGAGAATTTGTCTTACTGGAACTCATTTCAGACTGATAAACTGACAGGAAAATTTCCAAAGTAATTTCTGACAGGAATATTATTAAGATTTCCTTTCTTTTTTAGATATAGTTCAAGAACTATATAAAACAAACATATTTAGAAAGAAAATTACTTCAAGAATTAATTTTTTAAGTAATTAATTCCTGTCAATGTAATGAAATTGGTGGAGCTGAAGAAATCTGCTGCTATCCTGTGTTCATCCTTGGCCACGCCCCCCTTTATTGACAGTTTTTGAAGACATTATTTTCAAAATTAATGCTTTGATTAGGAATAAGACAAGAAAAGCAACAATTGCTAATACTGCAATTAATAAAATCACTTTCAACAGTCCACCTCCCCAACCTGAGAACAGGTTGGTTAACCAAGCCCATGTTGAACTATCGGCCTCTTTGGCCTCCGAAAGTTCAGAAATTCTCTGAATCAGTTCAAGGTGACTTTCAATTTCATGCTGATTGTCAGGAATAAACGTGCAGCACTCCTCCTGGATTAAAGCGCAAGTTCCTCCTTTCGCCACTAGGGTGAAATCGAGAGCCATATGGTTTTGGAGTACTACAGCTCTCATAGCAGTCAGTTCATCAGTTACTAATTCTAGGGCAGAAAATGTAGCATTGCTCAAAATTTCGAGCAGTTTAGATAACTTTCTTAGTTTCCAAATTGACGTCACTGCTCCATATGATGGAATGATACCAGCCCATGATATGACGTCATCACCCAAGTCCATATGGGATAGTCCTTTGGCACTAGCATGAGCTAAGTTGTGATGATAGATCCAGGAAACATCAACTTGACCTACCGGGTTGGTAGGCCTCTTGACCTCTCGAACGTTCTGAATTTTTCCTTTAGGTAAAGTAGACACATGTCGAATAGCTGGAACTAGGTAACCCAGGAAACAACTGCCAGACCAGTTTCCTGATAGCCATTTATATGCCTTTCTTCTGCACACAAAATAACAGTTTTCTACATTAATGGTGATATTGATAGACTTAAAGCGATTCCCGGTATTCTGAAGTCCTTCGAATATTTTCCAGTAGACAGATTCTATTTTCCGGGAAAAGTTAGCTATAGAATTCTTAACAATTCTTAATATAGGTGAAAAATCTGTTACACAACCCCATGCAGTACAGTTATATACCACGGTTTTGTTACAATGGCTCCACCCTACTCTGGATCCTACTCTGGTTTTATCAAGTCTTTGAAAACACATAGTTCCATTTTGACGGAGGGACAACTGTAATGCTACCTAGTGTTTTGAGACAACCTTTAATGTGCCATAGATCAGATTCATCCAAGTCTCTTCAATCCCTAAAGGGACTATATTTAGCATCAATCCCCCATGAACAGTAGGAATGGCAGTGCAGATCCAGCAATTGGAGACATTAAGGGATGATGCATAAGCATATTTTATTGCTTGGTCGGTGTTGAATTGTGGATGCCACACAGTTCTTTTGGCATGAGGTATGACTGGAGCAGGAAATAGAAATGGCCATAGTAAGAAGACGATAACAACAAAAATAGTCACCATAATGGTTATGCAGTACTTCTGCGGAATGGTGGTTTTGGTTGGATTTTTGTGTCGGAATGCAGAAGTGTCCTGAGTGGAGAAATGTCAGTCATCATCAAGTACTGGGACAGTATGGCTTCTAGTTCAATAGGTGAGGAATCTGGAGCTGTAAAAGGTAAAGGTGCTTGATCTTCAGATGGGATGACTTTCTTAACGTGTGATATATGAATCCAGGTAGATGAGCCTTGTAATCGTACCGCTGAAGATGTTGTTAATAGAACCAGGTAGGGCCCCTTCCAATGAGGTTGCAGTGCTGTTTTTCGGGAGAAAGACTTGACATATACCCAATCTCACGGTTGCAGTTTAGAAGACAGGAAAAGATCAGGATTTTGTTGTGCCATTTCTACTTGGTCATGATAATACTGTAAGAAAGAAACAAGAGAAGTGCAATATACAATAATATCATGATCAAAGGCATCATACTCAGAAAAGGGTGGTGGTGGAGTCATGGGCATGTGCATAGGGCGGCCCATGAGGATTTAATGAGGAGAAAGACCTTTAGTAGGATGTACTTGTGCTCTCATAGTGAGCAAACCTAGAGGTAAGGCCTGTACCCAAGTGAGGCCTGTTTCAGTTGTAATTTTTGCTATTCTTGTTTTCAGTGTTTGATTCATACGTTCGATAATGCCAGATGCCTGTGGGCAATATGGGCAGTGAAATTTTAAAGTGATACCCAACATAGTACACAGTGAGTCAATTAACTGAGCTGTAAAATGTGTTCCACGATCTGAATATATATAACAGGGAACACCAAATCGAGGTATAAATTCATAACAAAGTTTCTTCGCAACTGATATAGTATCGTTCTTTACACATGGGTATGCTTCTAGCCAGCCAGAAAAAAATCAACAACAGTTAAAACATATTTAAAATGAGCACATATTGGTAATTCAATAAAATCCCATTGCAAAGTGCAAAATGGTCCCAATGGTTTTGGCAAGGGTTGTGCGGGAGCCATTGTGCCTTTTGAAATATTGTACTGTAAACATATGGAATATGTGCTCACAAAGTGCTGTACAGAAACAGAAAGCCTTGGGGCAAACCAATCCCTTTGGATTTGTTTTATTAAAGCTTGTACCCCAACATGGGCTGGCAAATGATAAGCTTTAATGAGAGAATTTAGCATGGATATAGGGCGGACCAATCTGCCATCTGGATGTTGCCAAAGTGAATCAGAGCGTTTAAAACACTTGTTAGCCAGCCATGTTTTTCTTTCTGATTCTGAAACCTCATCCTGTAAAGCTTGTAACACTGTATTATCAAAAGTTCTCATGGATTGTAACTGCTGCAAAAAGTGACCCTGAACAGTTTGTGAGTAAGCGTCCTGTTTAGCAGCCCAGTCAGCAAAATTATTGCCCTTACTTTCAAAAGTATCATTGGATTGATGGGCTGTGCATTTAACAACAGCAGTTTCAGAAGGTAACAATAAGTCTTGTAATAAATTATTGATGTAAAAATGATTTTTAATGGGTGTTCTGGAAGATGTTAGGACCCCCCGTTATTTCAATAATATACCAAAATCATGTACAACACCATGGGCATAATGGGAATCAGTATAAATGGTAACAGACTTGTTTTTTTCTATTTTGCATGCATTTGATAATGCCACTAATTCCGTGACCTGCGCAGAGGCGCCTGTAGGTAATCATGCTGATCACAATACTTCAGTCGGTGTACAGACTGACCAAGCAGCTTGGAATTCTCCGGAGTTTGTTCTTAAACAGGATCCGTCAATGAAAAGAATTAAATCAGGATTTTGTAAAGGAGTATCATATAAATTTAACCTAGGAGAAAGAACAGAATTAACTACTAGTACACCATCATGTGGTTCGCCCTCATCTGAGGTCGGTATTAAAGAAGCTGGGTTTAGTGGTGGGCAGCGTTTAACATGTAAAGCGGGATTACCCATTAAACTTATTTCATACTTGGTAAGATGTGCATTTGAAAAATATTGTGTTTTGGTCTTCAGAAGCAACGCTTGAGCAGCATGTGGGACTGCTAATACCATGTCATGCCCTAGGGTTAGTGGAGCAGCCATGTCTACCAAAATGGCAGCTGCTGCCACAACCCATAAGCAAGCTGGGTAACCAGAAGCAACCGGGTCCAACTGAGTGCTGTAGTAAGCAATAGGTCGGTAACCTCCAGTGCGTTGCTGAGTTAAGAGGCCTAGAGCAGTTTTATTTTGTTCGCAACAAAATAAAACAAAAGGTTTTGAATAGTCCGGTAATCCTAAGGCAAGAGGATTTACCAGGGCCATTTTGATGGCCTGGAAAGCCTCATCGTGCTGTGACGTCCAGGGTAGAGGGTCTGTAATGTCTTTTTTCAAAAGTTGCAGCAGAGAGGCTGAAAGTTCCAAAAAATTAGATACCCACTGTCTGCAGTATCCCGCTAGACCAAGGAACCCTCTAAGTTGTCTCTGAGTTACAGGACATGGTGCATTTTGAATGGAACTGATTTGGTTAGGGAGTATCCGACGAGAACCCATTTCAGTAATGTGCCCTAAATACTGCACTTTGTCTTGACAGTATTGTAGTTTAGATTTATTTACTTTAAATACTCGTGTAGCTAAAAAATCTAATACTAAAAGGGAATATTCCTTACATGAGGTACTGTCTGGAGAGGCTATGAGTATATCGTCCACATATTGAACTAAAACTGAATGTGACAGTAATTGTTAATCTTGTAACTGTCTATGCATCTCCCTTGAAAATAAAGTTGGGGATTCTACATACCCCTGGGGCAATTGAGTCCAAGTATACTGTTGCCCTTTGTAGGTAAAAGCAAACAAATATTGACGATCAGGATGTACTGTAATAGAGAAAAAAGCCGATGAAATATCTATTACTGTAAAATATCTAGCTGTAGGTGGGATACAGCTTAGAATAGTAGCTGGGTTTGGCACAATTGGGAAGACAGGCATAACTGCTTTGTTAACTTCCCATAAGTCTTGTACAAATCTGTAAGCTTGTTTACCAGGTTTCTTCACTGGCAATATTGGAGTGTTGTCAGTGCTTGTGGTGGGTACTATGATCCCTTGCTGTTCTAGTGCAGAAATAACAGGGGCTATACCAGAGATAGCCTCAGCCGTCAGAGAGTACTGTGGTACTCGCGGCAACTTTGCACCTGGTTTTAGAGTTATTTTTACAGGGATAGCTGAAGTTAAAAATCCTACATCATTGTCATGAGTTGTCCACAAGTAAGAGGGTAGGGAATGTAAATCTTCATTTCTGTTAGATTCGGACATAATACACATAGATTGTAGTGTTATGGTGTCATCCAAGGCTGCCAAAGTAGTGCCCTGTTGGTCTGAAGGTACTTGGAGATAAACTCCATCAGCTGTGCAAAAAATGGTGGCCCCCATTTTGCAAAGCAAATCTCTTCCTAACAAGTTTAAAGGTGCTGAGGGTCCCACTAAAAATGCATGATTATCCTGCAAAGGTCCGAAAGTTATTGGGACTGGTACGGTTTCAGAATACTCAGTAGGTATACCAGAGACACCTACTCCTTTAGTTAGTTTGTTAGAAAGGGGAATATTCATGGCTGTTCTGCTGGTCAGCATAGATTTAGTTGCCCCGGTATCAATTAGGAATGGATATGGTTTATTTTTAACCAGTAACATGACATGTGGTCCGTCCTGATCCACAGGAAGGAAAGGGTACAACTGCTGTTGTTTCTGTTCAGGGAAACCTTCATTGTGGTTGCTGTCGGGGGTTTGGCATCCAGTTAGAGTTCCATTGTTGTGACGCATCAGTATACGGTGCAGGTTGTTCAGCCAAGTATGGACACTCATTTATCCTATGGCCTGCCTGGCCACAATTGAAACACTCTGTCTGATTGCTAGGATTCTGAGGTTGGGTTGACTGCGTACCTTGATAGTTTTGTTTAACTTGATTTGCTGGACCTTGACCTCTACCTCTCCCTCTTCCCCGCCCTCGTCCTCTACCTCGGTGACCGGGTTAGCCAAAACTGTTACACATTTGGATTTGTGCTTGTACTCATTTTTCCTGTAAATCCTTTTTTTCTTTAGCCAAATGGTCAGATAGGTATTGTACTTGCTGAACTAACTCGTGTAGGCCTAAACTAGGCCAATTCAAACATACCTCTTTTAATTTATCTCTCACTTGAGGACGTAACCCATCCACAAAAGCAGCTGACAGCCCGCTTTGTGCTGGCCCTTCAGTGGGCTCTGGGTATCTGGAATATGCTTCAAAGGCATCAGTAAGTCATTGTAAGTACTCATCTATAGGTTCATCTTCTTTCTGTATGATTGATTTAATCTTAGACCAATTGGGGGTAGGTGGCACTATGACGATATCATCGACTATTCGCTGCCTGACTGCTTCAAAACCATTTTCCCTTGTGTGTCATGTTATGGTATTGGGGTGGGGACATTGGCATGAATCCAGATACGTTTCATTAGATCAGCTGGAACAGCGTATTGGAGGACGACTTTAACTTCTTCTATAGTAGTATTTTGTAAACAAATGTGTCCTGCTAATACGTGTTGGAATTTTGCTGGATTATTATGAATAGGCGTAAGTGACTTAGTGATTGCTTGAAAATCAGCTGCCGACCACGCCCTAGGTACGACTACAGTAGCTGGTTGTCCTGCATCTCTAGCATGTGCTGGATTTGGAACCTCCCTCAGCGGAAATACTCCTGCTTCATCTGATGAGCTCGTTCTTGAATCAGAAGTAAAGCTTTGATGAGATTTATGTGGACTAACGTAAACATCCTTGTCCTCAATTACAATTGGGCATTGCTTATAATATTTGCCTTTGTGTGAATATACAGTTTTCCTGTTCTAAGGTATTTTCAGCTGACTGGACCTAGGGTCGAAAAGCATTTGCTCTTTTCTTTTGTGACGTTTCTTTACCTTAGAGTGGGTTACTCTAGGGGATGATTTGCCTGTATCTATCTAATCAGGTTGTTCTATAGCTACTCGGCTAGACTGACCTGCTGTTACCTGATCTCCACTTCTGGAGTCAGGAATAGTTTGTTCTTCCCTTCGCCGGCCTTTTCCCTGTATTGTGGAGCTAACAGTTCCATCTTGAAGTTGTGAAGGCTGATATTATGGAGGAGGAGCCATAGGGGGTGGGCGGAACCATGGATTATCATCCTCAGATGATTCAGGTATCTGTAATTTATTTAATTCTTGTACCGGATATAATCCCTTAGAGGGTGGTTCTTTTAAAAGTTTACCATTTACTATATCTAGATTCTTAGCAGTTTGTCACAGTTCCTTTATCTGCTCTTTTAACTTTTGTTGGCTATCTTTAAGGCTACTAATGACCGAATCCTTTTCTCATTTTTAGCCTCACATATCCAATCATTAAAAGCTGCCCAGCACAACCCTGGTATTTTTCCTTTCTTTTTTAACTTTTTCCGTAAATTATTCAAAACATCCTTATTAAAACTACCATTTTCCGGAAATGCCAGATCGCCGTCGTCTTTAGTAAGGGTGATCCACTGATCCAAAAACATACAACTGTCCCGGGACACCCGATAAAACATATAACCAGCTGGTGTACCTTTTTCTGGCTCATTTATTTTCTCCGCATTTGCTTCCATTTTCACTCAATACCCCACTAGCACTCAATAAGCTATACCTGTTTAACACAGGTCTAGCTAAGTTGTTAAAAATGCCTTGTTACCCCACTATCACTCAATAAGCTATACCTGTTTAGTCACAAGTCTAGCTAAGGCATTATAAAAACATCTTGTTACCCCACTAGCATTCCTCCTTTCATACGTATGACACCAGTATTTTCCGTATTAACCCCACTCTCATACTGTGTATTCAAAGCAGAAAAGAAATGCATGCCACTTACCTTAGAATGACTGAATGAGAGAAATCATAACTTGTCAGAGAAAAAAAACATTTTATTCGTAAAATATTGAAGGCAGACAGGGACAGAAAAATGAAAGAAATACTACAGAGACAGACAGAAAAACCTGCCATGGGCCCTTTAGCAGTATTTTGTTCAGTTCGTGACTGCTGCAGCTTGCTCTTAATTCAGATCCAAGTAAATGGCACCAATTGTTAAGTCGTACATTACTTTGTAAATGAAGAATACAGCTCGTTCTCTCTTTCAGTGTTTTTTATTAACTACAAGTACACACGTGCAGGAGCCTCATGGAAAGTACCAGGGAGACTCCCAGAACAAGGAAAAAAAAAGCTTATGTACTGGTAATAGTGCTGACAGTACAAAAATATGACACTGAACCAATTAGATTATTACACAGGACAATTAACCAATCAAAGGTTTACCCATGAACATAAGACAATTCACATCACCATATCTCTAGGCAAAAAGAGAAAATCGGATGCACTTCCATAAAAGGCACATTTCCTGCTGTTAGGCAGATTCTTGGTGTTCAGCATTTTCTTCATTGTTCAGAGTTCATTCAGAGTTCACAATTCACAGTACATTTTGCGTACAGACTATCACATACTCAATTTCCTCAAACACATGCTTTGGCTGTTCATATTCTACAGAAATGACAACAGAAGAGTGTAAAGAGAAAAAATGTAACACTAGAACTTGTGATGGCAGCTAATAAGGTCATGCATCTGAGAAAGTCAAATGCCCTGACAAACATGCCTATGTTATCAGTACACTTCAAAGAAATGCATACAGATAAAAGTAACATTTGCTAATGTGTGTGTGTATATATATATATATATATATATATATATATATATATATATATTAACAGATTTTTTATTGACTTCTTCTGTGTTACACAGATAAACAAGTCTCTTCACCTTCAGGTTCCCTACATACATCATTACATTTTTATAGTGTAGATTCAGGGCTGTGAGCATGGTGAAGATGCAAATGAGGTGTGAAGTCATTAGAATTGCTGAATCCCAAATACCTGACTCAGTGTAGCATATGTAACCATAGTGCAGGCACTCCCTCAGTGTTTGTTGCTAATGAATTGCAACTGTGAATGATTACTTCTAGGGAGAGGGAAAGCACAACAGCAATTTAGACTCCCATACCTCCAGAGGTTTGAAATGCAAGTAAGTAGCACACATTTCACAGTTTCTCTTCAGTAACATCTAACATCCCCTTCATTTCTTGACAACTGTGTACTATTACCATTTAATATCCTCACACATTTTAAGGACAATGATACAGAATACGTTACAGACTGCATGTCTCAGATTACTGGTCAGATAAGATAATAATGAGCAACAAACACAGAGAGATAAGACAGAGCTACATTTATGCAAGCAATAGTCAGAAGTGGTTGTTTGACCACTCGGCGCACTACTTCTGAAATTAATACATGTACAAACAACTGTCATATGTTTGTTAGTACTATGGATGGTGTTGCAGTTGGTTGTATGCACATTTTTTTTTGTTTTCTACTGCAAAGCTGTTTGTGTGTCAAAGAGGGATAATACACCCTTGCTGTGTTTTGAAGGTCCATTGGAGTGAGAGTTCAAATCCAATCCTGTGAAAAAATATTTCATGTGTACCAACATAAATTTTGTAGTGTTGTTCATTTAATGGATTTTTTTCTTTATTTCACCTAATTTTCCCCTTTTTTGTTTTTCAAATGCCAGTGTTTATACAGTGTGCAGTTTAGCACAAACAATGGGAAGAGAGGATCACAAGAAACGCCAGGTTTAGCTGTGTTTATCTCGTTTGTGCAATGCTTAGCAGTGAGCAAACCTGGGCTAGTGGCCCACACAGGAAGCAGACAGAACACCTGCAGACAGGGTTTAGACAGGGTAAAGGTAAAAAAGGATACATTGTTGCAAATTTTGCTTTCCATTGTGCAACACCACTAAGTGGCACTGTGCAGTGGTTAGCAAGCTTCCCCAAATGCAGCCATCGAAGACCTGCAGTCAGGATGCAGACAGTCAACAATTTAAAATGAATACATTCTATTAATTCTTTCGGGTACTGCACAAACACGCTAAGCAGCAGTGTGTGGCAGTTAACCCATAGAACTTAAGAACAAATAGGGAATTATGGAAATGTTATAAAACTATTTCTGTGGCAGCAAGTGTAAGTGTAGGACTGTAATACAGATGGTCCTGGGTTCTAATACAGGAAGTGTAGCATATTTTACTGTTGTATCAGTCCAGTTTATAGTAATGAACAGGAAAATATTCAAGTGCTATTTCAATATTCCTGTGGCAACAGATGTAAGTATAGAGCTGCCATAAACATGCTCCTGGGTTCTAATACAGGAAATTCCAGACACATTTGCTGTTGTTCCATTTCACATTATATTAAATATCACTTATAACACTCTATAAATAATTATAAATTGTGAAGCTGATATGAATTACATGTATGAGGATAAGACACTCTTACTATGTTTTGAAGGTTCAGATATATGACTGAGGGTATACTGTCTACCATTTTTCTTAAAGTATAATTCTGCAATCTAGACTTGGATAGCCTCCACACTTAAATAAGACACACACACAAATGAATCTATGTACAATTCTTTGCCAGGTTGAACACATATATAGTTAACACCTCAATCTGTCATCTGTGTATATGAATGATTCATGACTATGTCTGAGAAGCACTTCTTCTGTGGCAAAGATGATAAATCAATGCTGTGGAATTAAAGGTTTTGTCCTTTATACATAGGTTTGGATCCCATACTATAAAAATCAGTTTTAGCAGTGTATAAAGCCAACTAAACAAACATGTGTCAGATCAGGACATCCATGCCCCAGTGCATGTCAGCAAATTTAAATTACCTAACAGTTACAATAACAGACACCCCTCAAACTAATGTCAAGTGTCAGAGTAACCTCTCAGTTTCAAAAATTGCTTTCCTCCCTGCTTGGCACTGTTGTTCTTTACATAACATCATGCAAACGAAGTTGGCATCATTGCTTGGATTTGCGCACTACCAGTAAATGCGATAACAGAAACTGGTGGGAAATCATTATCTGCTATTGCTCTACTTTTGGTTAGACATGTCTGGCGTTAAAGAGGAAGGTGCTCAATTTAGGATGCAGAGTTGAGGTATACAAGAGTCCAGAATATTTATTGGACTCCTGGTAAAGCACCACACCCAAAGGCTTCTGCAGGGGGACTAGTATGGCTCCCAGTACGTCTGAGGCTTGGAATAGTCTGACCAAGGCATCCCAGTGAGAACAGTGTAGTCACCACTTCAATGACCTAAAAAGATGCAAGAGGGATACACTCAACTAGTGGTTGGGTGAGTTTCAAACAAGTGGCATCCCACAGCTGTGTACGTTTGATAATAAAGAGAACTTATAATACATAGAAAGCTAAATATAGGCAAGACTGGTATGCATAATGCTCTTCTGTTCATTTCTTTTCTTTTCATGGCTAAACTGAAATTGAGTCAAATAGACAAGCTCATGCTGATCATCTGGAGAGACTGAGGGAAGCAAAAGGTATGTATGCAGCACAAAAGAAGTATTATTATAGCTTTAAAAGTGAAAGATAAAAGCATTTGTTTTCTATACAGTAATAACAAAGTAAACATGCATAGCCTAACTGTAAAAGCAAGTATGCATATATAAGTGTGTAGCACAAACCAACTTAAGGAGTCAAGTGTAAGACTATAGTCAGAGGTTGTGGGTTCCAGTACCACCATTAACTGTATAATACTGCAATTCTTTAATAATGTTACATAAATTGAAATCTATACAAGTGGCATAAATGCCCTGCTGTTAACTGTAATGTGTATAATTGGACCAAGCATATGTGCAATATATGCACATTGCAATGATTACTTTGAGCAATCCATAATTATACTATATAGCTGTTAGGATGTATGCTTAAATGTAATATTTCAGCTAAAATAGTTATATAATTGTGATAATGCATTGTATGCCACATATGATGATACTAATTTTATCTCTTTAGTTTCTCTCCATTACTTACCTCTTTTTTTAATTTTCTATTATGTGTCGTCAAAATGTCTCCATGTCATCCACCTGTAACAATCACTACATGCCTCACAGCACAGTGAGGTAGGCCAATACCAGTGGGTCAGCCTGCTGCTGTTCTGCCAGCTCCAACACGGATGATGAGCCCAGCTAGGACACACCCTGGCAGTACTGCTTCTGCTGACCCTGTACTGCATGTGCCCTCAGGTAGCACTACCCTGACAGCTGGTGCTGTGCTACCCTTCAGGAGTATTGGTGGAGGTAGGGATTTCATCACCCACCAGGAGATGCCAGGATTGGTGCATAGGGCTGTTCACAGCACCATTGGTGCACACCTACATCAGATGGAGAGGCTGATCTCCTTCATAGTCCACAGAAGGAGAAGATGTCAAGCACCCTGATAGCCAGTGGAGTAAGGGAGCAGTGATGACAGTCCTGTGGGTGAGGATTAGATTCTCACTGCCTTATGTTTGGTGGGCATGAGCTTGTGTTGTCCCCTCCCTCATCCCAATCATGATGTCCACTCCATGTTTTGTGTCTGTCACTGTCCTTGTGTCTTGTCTTGTTTACCCTGTTTGCATTTGCTTCCTCACCTACCCAATTTACCTGACCCAGAAATACCAACATCCCTTACCCAGCATTCCTTTCCTACTGAAGTAAAAGAAAAAAATGGGCACCTGTCCCACAAAAATAAATAAATAAATAAATAAATATTGTGCCATACATAGCTCTTCATTTCACACACATGTCTTCCTGACACACTTGATTTGGTCCAACTGGCTCAACAACATTATTGTGAACAAAAGGAACTCAAAAAGCAAATAATGTTGTTGTTGTTGTTGTTGTTGTTGTGTCTTTCGGCTTTTCCCGGTTAGGGGTAACCACAGCGAAACTCTAGTCTGTTAATGATTGGCAGTAGATTTTTACGTGCCAAATTGCCAGCCCTGACGCACAACCTTCAATGAAGGTACACCCATTCATGCATGTCTCCTCACAGAAGACGCTTTAGCTGAGAATCGAACAGGACAACGTCTTACATTAAGGTGACAACGCTACCTCAGTACCACCACCACAAATAATGTGTGATGTAAAAAACAAGTTTAATACAGAAAAGCTTTAGAGAGAAAACTCTTCCTGCTTTGTTGTCACCCCTCTTTGTGGAAGTGAGAGACCAAATTCAGCTAATATTCTGCACATATTTTCATTTTACACTGATGAAGAAATGGATATCTATGGTTCTTTCCTATCTCCTTCCTGCACATTCCAATATTGCTTTCCCTTTGTTCTTCCCCTTGCTTGACCCCCATTTCATCACTTTCTTATCTACCCCATTTTAACACCTATAATCTGATCAAAAAGGAATCACACACAACACACAATAAGTACCAAAAAAAGCAATACAGCCCTTCACTTTTTGCCCTCTATGTTTGCGCAGAGTTTGACATTGTGCACCAGTGTGAAGCAATGGCACTTTCTTGGTGTGGTTACCTCTGCATAATGCTACTTAAACATGCTGCACTATATCAACATACATTAACACATGGCAAATGTAGTATAAAGATTTATTTCCTTGCATTATCACTGCTTATTTAAAAGTATTACATACACCTGGATTTGAACCCTATATCATCTGATCTCAAAAAGAAATGTGTCAATTCATTTACACCTGCTGCCACAGACTCAGCTAAGCAGCAGGTGTGTTTCATACACTCAGTGCTATCTCTCATAATTTTAGCAATGAGCTATGTGGCAAACAGGCAAAGCAGTAGAAATGTTTATCTCGCATGTGCAAACACTTTGACAACCATTGCACAAACCCGCTCTTCAGTGGTGAGCTATACAAAGTGGACAATAGCATGTATTACTTTTGTTTACTGTACATTTAGTGTTCATCTTGCAACACTGGATCACAGAAGTATGGTAAATGGAAGCAATGGTACAAAACAATTCTATTCAAAACAAAACATAGGACTCAGAAATGCCAAATAATTTATTTACAAAAAACAAAGCTTTCTGGACAATTCTCTTCATCAGTGTTTAGTCAGCTTTGTTTTTTGTAAGTAAAGTCTTTGGCATTTCTTTTTTTTTTCAAAACAAGTTTATTGTTTTAACATATAAGAGAAATATCATAACAATTTTATACAAATAATTAAAAATAGGTATTATTATAATATTCAACAAAACAACTAAAGTATTTACAAAGACATCCACTACAATCAGATCAATTAATTAAACTAAAAACCTGTGCTATTGAAATTAGAATTTTTTTAACAAATTTTGTAAATTATTCCATACAATAAAATGTGATGTTTTTCTAGTTGTTCTCATTCTAATTGTGCTTATTTCCATATGACACATTATATTCATAACATTTTTAAATTCATTGAACGAAGGAGGTGTATCTGAAATCCAATTTCTAGTTATTATTTTCCTAGCCACTGCTAGGATAGACCATAACAAGGGAAGCTTAATCTTTTTAACACATTGAGGTACAGGTGTGTTGAATAATATAAGAGACTTAGAAATAATGAAATTATCTGTAAAAGAGCCTGCAAAAATTCATTAATTGACTTCCAGTATTCTTTCAACTTCATACAGTCATAAAACATATGAGCCCAGTCAGCATTAATTTCTACATTACATCTCTTACATAGATTATCTTTATTATTAATTTTATTCATCATCAAAGGTGTATAAAAGATCTATGTAAAAATTTCCATGTATAAAGTCTCCAGACAATGGAAGATGTAGTTCTATAAGCAGATTCCAATATATATTGTTTATCTTGTTGAGTTGGTGAGTCCCCATTAATAGAGGTGAAATAATTCCAGTATGAATCTACATTGTAAAAAGTTTCTTGTCTGATAATTTTATGTATATATGAAAGTTTACCTTTATCAGAAACTTTATGCTGTAAATTTATTATCAAGTAATCAATCAGTTTTGGAATAGATTCTTTAACTGTTATAGACATTAGATCTATTCTATCAATGAGATGTTGTCTAAAGATCTGAACCTCTAACCAGCAAGTTTCTCTTAGATCAAATTCTTGTTTTAAGAAATCTAAAGTTTTAACTTTATTATCAGATATCAGCTGATACCAGTACTTTAGATTATTATCTATAGCTAAATGAGCTCCTTCAGAAGTAGATGACATAAGCATACCCTGAGTATAAATTATAGGGAATACAATAAAATTCCATTCCCTATACTTAGGGTGCATGAATATAAAGTTACGATAACTAATAATACTATTTAATGGGTAACAGACCATATGTTTAGGTGTAATAGGTGAAGTACAAAATTCCTTTAGCAACCACAACATGGAGTTATTTATAATCATATTTTTATGTGTTAAGGAGATTTTCATGAAGTGCATACTAATTAGCTCCCAATAATCTTTCCATTTTGCGACATATGACCGATCTATTAATAAAGTAATAACTTTTATAATAGAAGAGATAATATATAAATTAAAGTCTGGAAAAAAAATACCCCCTTGAGACCAGCCTTTAGTATGTTTCTTTAATGCAATCCTAGGTCTATTAGGTGCCCATAAGAAATTTAACATTAGTGTATTCAGTTTCTTGATAGTTATTTTTGTAGGTGAAAGTATTATTGATTGTATTAAGTATAAAATCTTGGGGAATATTATCATTTTAATAATTGTAAGTCTCTCCTCCATAGTAAAAAACATATTATTCCAGGTATTAAAAGATTTTGTATATTAAGAAAACAGGTATTATAGTTATTATATATAATAGATTTAATATCTTTAGATAGTATTATACCTAAATAAGTTATCTGACCTGAGTTGGGTACATATTTAGTAAAATCACTAATGAGAGTATTTTTTCGTGTATATATAGGTAGTATTTTAGTTTTTCTTCATTGAATATTAAACCAGAAATACTTTTAAAATTCATCATTTTATCAAATAAAGACTGCATAGAAGAATTAGATCCTGCTGATGTAATTAGAACATCATCTGCAAAAAGTTGAATTTTGATGTTGTATTTTCTTCTATTTCAAAACCCTCTATGTCAGTATTGTTTCTAATCAAATTAGCCCAAGGCTCCATTACTAAAGTGAATAATAGTGGAGAAAGTGGACATCCTTGCTTTGTACCTTTAAGAATGGGTATTTTTGTGAAACATATGTTCCTACCTTAATATAAGCCAGCGTTCCTTTGTATAAATGCTCAATTAAATTTACAAATGCATCAGAGAAATTTGTGCATTTCAGTAAGGTAAACAGATAGTCCCAACTTACTGAATCAAATGCTGAACCTATATCAAGACTAATAAGTGTTAAATCTTTCTTTTCCTATTTGCAAAATCAATTAATGTTAAAGTTCTTCTTATATTATCAAAAGTATTTCTATTTACAATGAAGCCCGTCTGATCTATGTCTATAATGCCGGGATAATTGTCTTCAATCTATCAGCAAAAATACTCATAAACATTTTATAATCAACATTAAGTAATGAGATGGGTCGATATGAAGAACATCTAGTTGGATCTTTATTAGGTTTTAAAATTGGTGAAATAAATGTATATTGCCAAGATGGGGGGGGTTATTAACTCAGTTTGGGCCAGAATAAAAACCTTATGTATTAATGAATATGTAGTTTTAGAAAGGATTTTATATATCTCTGGTATAATACCATCATTACCCGGTGCTTTGTTTGATTTAAGCTTATTTATTTGTGTAATAACTTCTATATATGAAATACTCTTGTCCAATAGTTTAATCTGTTGTTTATTAAGCTTTTTATTCATGTTTGTGGTTATAAACTCCTTTATTTTATCTTTAGGTTCCATGTTAATGTTGTTATGGTTAATCTTGTGAAAGTGATTTCTCAATTCGTCTAGTATTTCTGGTATACTAGAAACATTCTTCTTTTTCCTTAGAGAAAAGATTTCTTTGATATGGTTTTGTTTATTCAATCTTTTTGTTTTATTTTTAAGTCTATGTAAGTATTTGGAGCTTATTGAATAAGACAAAAACTTGTATTTCTCTAAAGTTATTTTAACTTTATGAGTTAAAATTTCTTTGTATTTCTCATTTAGTTTGTTTATTTCTTCAATAACTTTCTTGTCCATAATATTTTCTTTATTATTATGCTTATAAGAGTCCAGTTTACTTTGAATATCTAACAATTCCTTATCCCAAGATTTCCTTTTGTTATTATACCATCTGATACTTTGTCCATATAGATATGATTTTAAGGCATCCCAAACATAGACAATGGAGACTTCAGGAGTATTATTTATGTCTAGAAAATGTTGTACTTCTGAAAGTATATATTCTTTATAGTCTTTTAGCTGAGTTAAGTATGCTGGTATCCTTTTGATCTGAACATTATGAGTATTTTTATCATGAATTCAAAAACAATTGAGTTATGATCAGATATAGGACATGAAATGATTTTGGAATTAATTAAATCTGTTACCATCTGGTTAGAAATAAAGACCCTATCTATTTTTGAATAAGTTTTGTATCTGTTAGAAAAAAGGTGTATGGTAATGATTTTGACTCTATCTGATTATTAATATCATTCAAATGATAAGAATTAGCAAAATCATTTAAATGTTTTGCATTAGATGTAATTCTTCTTTTCTTTATAGTGGTAGTATCACTTTCATGTAGTATACAATTAAAATCACCAGCTAAAATAATATCCCCTATAGAGAATGATATGATCTTATCAATATGATGTTTCACTGTATTAATACCAATTCCAGGTATCCAATATACATTAATTAAAGTGTAAGTCTTCCCATTAATTTGTATTGTAACCATACAAAACATTCCTTTGTCATCCTGATAAGACTTAATGGTTTTAGGAATGGGCATACTTTTATTCCATAAAATAGCCACTCCTCTTTTTTCTGAGTGTGCTCTGAACTAACCAATACTGTATACTTATTAGTGGCTAGTTTATCAATATCTTTTTCAAGAGATGGGTTTCTTGCAGGAAGACTAGATTGGCCTTGTGTAGATTAATGTATCTTATTAGGCTTGCCCTTTTACACGGATTATTCAATCCATTAATGTTTAAAGAAATTCCTTTTAAAGATGTCATTTGGCATTTTTAAAACTCAAGAATCTTATGATCGAAATAACAAATAACCAGATAAATAATGTTACATCTCCTCTTTTAGGTGTACCTTTAAATATAGCTGTATTTATTAAATCTCTTATGGGATTTTGTATAGGATTCAATTTTGTTTGTAGTGACAATGAGTGTACAAAATATATTGTGGATGTCAAAACTATATACATATAACAATGAACAAGTGAAAATAATGTAAGGATTAAACCTTGCATCCGCCTGGAGTTGAAAACTCCAACTTAGAGCAGTATTTACTACTCAAGTTAACCCCTACCCTAAGCAGCAGTACCTCAGCTACCACCTTATCAATTTAATACTAGTTATATTTAACTGAGGTTAACAGTTTTCAATTCAATTATCTATCAAGACAAAACTACACATTTGGTAAAACAGCATCATATAAACTAAAATAAACTTTTTTTTTTTTTTTTTTTAAAACTGTTCATACTATTATATAGATCTATGTAATATATAACACTTGTATTCTAATAGCATTCAAATAATCTTAATGTTAGAAATCAAGAGGAGAGAAAATTATGTTCTAACATTCATTTAAATCAAAAACTTTGGCTAATATGATTCAGACATTACATGCATTAAGATGCATCTATTTTCTGTCATGTGAATTCTATCAACAGCTTCCAAAAATCTTGAATTGTTTGTATATGAGCATTTACTTAAACTCATTATTGTCAATAGAGTAAAATATTGTATTCATAAAAATTATTATAAATCATATTGCATAGTTATGCAGATTCTCAGAAACACCTGCGTTATTACCTAAAAAAAAAAAAAAAGTCATCACACACATAAACACAGACACACACACATACATATACACACACACACATATACACACACACACACACACACACACACACACACACACACACACACATACATATACACATACACATATATACATACATACACACACACACACACACACACACACACACACACACACACATATATATATATATATATATATATATATATATATATATATATATATATATATGATCTCACTGAGTTGTGTCTTTGTAGAGCACAATCCTACTTGCTGTCCCTAGAATAAATCTGTCTGCTTTATACAAAATAATGCACAGCAAACACATATTAGTAACCAGATTTTACAATCATGCTAACCTACTGCTTTAAAATATATCACATGACATTTTTTCCAGAATAGAGTTATAAGATTATTTATGCTTGTCAATCAGATGAATTAAATGAGTTATAGTAAAGTATATGTTTGGGACACAAGTTTTTAACACAGATTATTATGCTACTGTTAAGTAGATTTTCAAAAACATTTAAATAAATGTTTTATTTTCTATGCCTTCTAAAATAAGATATTTACTTGCTACAAGAAACTACATCATCTAAACTCATCATAACTGACATATTTTATGAATAGAGTATTTTTCCTGAATCTGTGGTGTGTCAGTGTGATAACCTTGACAATGTTTATACTAACTGCTTTCAGTTTCTCTGTGAAAATTCTGTGAGTGAAGCTTCTGAGGAAACTCATGGACACTATGCATGAGACAGCCCACATCCCAGATTGTCTCCCTTAACATTTTGGCGGGAAACTTATTAAAACTTGTGGCAAACATTCATTTTGTCAATAGAGTAAAATATTGTATTCATAGAAATTATTATAAATCATATTAGATAGTTATGCAGATTCTCAGAAAAAAAAGCCATCACACTCACACACACACACACATACACACACACACACACACACACACACACACACACACACACACACACACACACACACATATATATATATATATATATATATATGATCTCACTGAGTTGTGCCTTTGTAAAGCACTGTCCTACTTGCTGTCCCTAGAATAAATCTGTCTGCTTTATACAAAATAATGCACAGCAAACACATATTGGTAACCAGATTTTGCAATCATGCTAACCTACTGCTTTAAAATATATCACATGACATTTCTTCCAGAATAGAGTTATAAGATTATTTATGTTTGTCAATCAGATGAATTAAATGAGTTATAGTAAAGTATATGTTTGGAACACAAATTTTTAACACAGATTATTATGCTGCTGTTAAGTAGATTTTCAAAAACATTTAAATAAATGTTTCATTTTTATGCCTTCTAAAATAAGACATTTACTTACTACAAGAAACTATATCATTTAAACTCATTATAACTGACATATTTTATGAACAGAGTATTTTTCCTGAATCTGTGGTGTGTCAGTGTGATAACCTTGTCAATGTTTATACTAACTGCTTTCAGTTTCTCTGTGAGAATTCTGTGATTTGAAGATTCTGAGGTAACTCAAGGACATTGTGCATAAGACAGCCCACATCCCAGATTGTCTCTCTTAACATTTTGGTGGGAAACTTATTAAAAACTAGTGACAAACATTCATTTAGCAGTGTAAATGCATCTAAACATGACAGAACCTCCACAATGTATTCCACAGATCATCACAGCCTCTATGCAAGTGAAATTAAACTCAAAATTACCAACAAGTAATAAAACTCAGCATTCTTCTCCCAACTCAATTTTCATACAAATCCTATTATTCACTGTGCCCACACAGTCAAAAGCATTTCTATATATTAATAAAGAAAAGAAAAGAGAGTAGAAAATAAAAGGGAGTGAGGCAGAAATAAAAAATGTAAGAGAAAGCTGTAAGAAGTATATACAATGGAATGTTACTTACTGTTTATATTAATAGAGTTAAAATAAAACATATTATTTACTCTTATTTAGTTCTGATTATTATTAGTTAAAGCATGACAGATTATTTATAAACAAGCATAAGCAGTATAATCAAGAAAGTATAATTAGAAATAGCATTTGAAGAACTTATAAACTTTTACAAGAAATAAATATGTTATTATTCTATTAATGATATTTTCATTACTGTTCTCTCCTGCCCTCCCCACCCTTTACCCACTACATAATCTAAATAGAATGTCATTGTTTAAACAAAGAAAATAATAAAAGAAGAAGGAAAAAAAGGTAAAGATAAAAAATGTATCAAATTACTAACCTTACTTTTTCAGAAAGAAAAACAAATCGAGTCACAGCCTGCCATTAAATCCTCAGGCATTTTGACTGGTTATGAAACAAAACATTTCTTTGCACATAGAGAATAACTTTGATTAAATCTTTTCCAAAATATTTGTGGCTTTCTGGAAATGCAGGAACTATATTCAAAAGATTAATAATGAACTAAAATGATGAGAGAGAAAAAACATATAACAAATCATTTGTTTTTAGTCTCTTCTTCTTCTCTGAAGTCTTCCAGGAAGCTTCAGTTGCCAATCTCTTTAATGAAGAACTAGCCCATTCCATTTCTTCTATTTTATCCAAAATCCTTTTTCTTTGACAAACAGTAAAGCAGAGTCTAAATCATCGAAGACCTTAGGACCATCAGGAAGGAAGATTTTAAGCTTGGCAGGAAACAGAAGGTATGTTTTAAACTGTGCTTTTAAGCTCCCTTATTAGTGGCAGAAAAACTTTTCTTTTAGCAATTACCATGGAAGAATAGTCATTGTCAAAACGCACAGTTGTCTCATTAAACTTAACAGGAGCTTTAGCGCAAGCAGATTTAAGAACCATCTCTTTATCAAAGATGATAGAAATCTAACTATAACTGATCTAGGATAGTTTTTGTTAGAGTTAGTATTAGCTATAGATCTATGTGCTCTTCGATACCAAAAGAGAATGCTTCTGGTAAATCTAAAGTTTTAGGGAGCCATGTTGTTAAAAAGAAGTAATATTGTTACCTTCAATATTTTCTGGCAGTCCAAAAATCCTAATGTTATTGCGCCTAGATCTATTTTCCAGGTCATCCAGCTTTGTTTGTAAATGTGTATTTTGTTTCAGCAGAAACTCAATGTTGATTTCCTGTTCTTGTATTTTATTTTCCATGTCATTCATAGCTTCTTCTATGCCTGTCATCTGGATCTTCTGTTGTTGCAGGTCCATATGTAACAAGTCTATTTGTTTTGTAGTTTTTTCTATGAAAGTGTCTATTTTAGTATCCATTTTATCCATCTTAGCAGTAAGTTGCTGGACTATAATTATCAGAGACTGAAGTTCTTTCTTGATGCTGGAGTCTTGAGAATTTGTCTTACTGGAACTCATTTCAGACTGATAAACTGACAGGAAAATTTCCAAAGTAATTTCTGACAGGAATATTATTAAGATTTCCTTTCTTTTTTAGATATAGTTCAAGAACTATATAAAACAAACATATTTAGAAAGAAAATTACTTCAAGAATTAATTTTTTAAGTAATTAATTCCTGTCAATGTAATGAAATTGGTGGAGCTGAAGAAATCTGCTGCTATCCTGTGTTCATCCTTGGCCACGCCCCAGTCTTTGGCATTTCTGAGTCTGGTGTTTTGTTTGGCATTTAGTGCTTGTGAAATGAAACTACATGTAGAAACAGGAAAAAAATAAAGACCCTATCTAAGAAGATGACACATGTTTACAATGCAGTCACCTGTTATCTCCCCCCATACACTGCAAGCCTGGTCCTTCAGTACTTATTCATAAATATATCAATTACACTACATAAATTAATAACAAATGTTGTGTTATATACCATGCACGTCTTTAGAATGACAATACACATTCATATTTTCCAATACTTGTAGTAATGTGAACAGCTGTTTGCATATAGTTTGTAAAGCTCTCTCTTGAAGTGTACCTGCCCATTGGAACACAACAACCAAATACTACACATTGCACACTCAGTCTGATAACATGCAGATCTTGAAATACCTTGATGGTTGAACATGCCTTACATCCATTTCATGCAGTCCTCCCAACATCTTCTCTCCAACATCCGTTGTTGATGTCATCCACCATAAGTTGTCCTGCAGCCTTGTAAGAGTCAGACTTGTGGTGTGGCACATGTGATTGTGCACTTGCATGATATTACCAAGAGCATTTTACACCAGCATGTGGGACACTGTAATTACATCTTCCTTTCACCAGACTCTGCTGAGGTCATCAGCTCTAGCTGATTTGTAGATGTCAAAAAAACACACCTCACTAGAACAAGTGTAATCTCCAAGAAAACCACAGGTAACACCCAGGTAGTTCAAAGATTTAATAAATGTATTAAACGTATTTCACAATCCACAGTACACAGTAAGTGCTTTCATCCATAAAAGGACTTCCGCAGACTGAATAATTTTGACTGGATTTTAAGCTGCAATGTTCTAATCACATTATTCAGTCTGAGGAAGTCCTTTTATGGATGAAAGCGCTTACTGTGTACTGTGGATTGTGAAATACTTTTAATATGTTTATTAAATCTTTGAACTACATGGCTGTTACCTGCAGTTTTCTTGGTGATTTGTAGATGTGCAGTATTCCCACCAAGGCAGGGACAGAGACTAGCCTGAAGGCCAGGCATGAGTCACCTCATCCTATACAATACAGATTACAGTGTCAGGGCTTTCAGTCTATCCACATACATAATGGTATGGTTTGTAGGTCCTGTATTTTCTTGAAGCGAAACCTCGTTGGATTCCCAGCTGCTGCAGGTATCTGGTGAGGTACATGCAGAAGGCAGCATTATACTCCATTAGTGTTTTGAGGAGGTTTGAGTACAGTGCTATTATATCATCCTCTGATATAGCTACAGTGGCCTGAGTTATGAGGTGCATGATGTAGCCTTTCCATACCACTGTGGTTGAAGTTCAGATTACTATTTGGGTGTGTTCCCAGGTCTTGCACCACTGGGGTTCAACATAGGGGGAGTATTATCAATGCCGTAATAAGTGGGGAATTCCACTTTACAGAAGGCCAAAATAATGACTCATTTTTGCTTTTATTTCTAGACTGCGTGGCTTTGTTACCAATCATTTGTCTGTGTTAGCCCCTCCTGTAGTATGTTATCATTATTGTTGGACTCAATGATTGCACCCAATATGCAATAATCAGCAAACCTGGTAAGGCAAAGGCTGTATACTTTAGCCTAGACTGTCAAGAAATAGATTCCAAACAGTAAAGGGGAAAGCACAGATCCCCAGCTCTACTGGTAGAGACTGATTCATCAACCTTCATAGTATGTGTTCTGTCAGTAAACTAATTGGTTAACCATCTAGTGACATAAGGGTTAATCCCCATCTGGGAGTATTTATCAATGATACCTGAGTGGGGGATTGTGTCACAACCCTAGGCCAAATCAGCATAGGTAGTATGCACTGCCTTACTTTCATCTAAGCCCATCACACAGAATCAATGGGCTGTGACAACATCACAGATTGCCTATACCACGAATCAGCACATACACCTACCTGACACCATTGGATATACACTTCAACACATCCTCCACACATACTATGTCCCTGTAAAAGGGTGTACATCAACATGCATTCATCTGAGTTGGGGGGGCAGCACCTGATACATGTATAGACACATCCTGACTCTCCTCATCTGTGAGGTAGTCCAAAATGTCATCATGGACCTTTTCTTAATGGACACTAGTAATATCCAAGCTGTGTGCAACAGACATGAGTGAGTTGTTAGTGCTACATCCATGTCTGTTACATCTTTTAGATATCCTCATAAAGGTCATCAAAGACATGCATGATGACAGAGCTATCATCCTGTGGAACTTGACCATGCCAAGGCATTTGACACAAATTCACACTAAGATATTTACTCAACACTGTTAGATGTGGCCATAAACACTTCTATCACCAAGTAGGTAGACCACTGGATAACATATGTGGCATCTAAATACATTGAAATGTATGACATTGCCTATATTTTGGGTCCAGTGATCAGGTCTGTAAAAAAGGCTATCTGCTATGCCCTTTCATGTCCATTATTTAAGTTACAGATGTCATGAATTATATACACATACTGTGTCCAAACAGTTGTATAGAGGACTACAGATTGTGGCTAATCAATGACTCCAACTGTGATATTAGTATAATAAAACAGTATCAACACACATCAAAGATGGCTGCCACAGCAGTGACAGCACATGAGATGAAACAAAAACATGAGGGGATTTGTTACACTACAAAAACAAACCCACAACCTAAGGATAATGTAGACATCACACACTATAAGCAGACCAATTGGTATATAAACCATATGCTGGGGTAGATAGTATGTGGAACATCCATCAGCATGTGGCCACAGTAATGACTTACTCCTTTGTATGTAATACAACTACTGTGTATGTACAGGACATCCACATCAAAGACCATAATATCTCCATAGTTCACAACCCTCATCACACCAATAGCTGACTAGAATGCTTCTTCTTCATATACCTCCCTACACATCTTCCAGTGATGTGTAACTGAAGAGTACCACCTTTGCCACAGTGAACTGTCACACATCTTATTAGCCATACCTAGGTATTCATTTTGTTGCATAAACATTACTATCTGATGGACAGAACACCCATCAAGGTGTTACACCAGATGCATGTGTGATACCTGTTCTGGTGATGCACACAGTACATACATAGCTGTTTGACAACATTGATGGCATGGATTACATTCATGACAGTGTGGATTGTACTATATTTATATCTGCCATGCACACCAGTCAACTAGCCTGTAGTGATAATAATGTCACAAACAGGTATAGCAGTGTCCCTCCTAACCCCTCCAGCAAATGCTACAGTGTCAGGATGGTGTGCTTGATTACCCTCATAGATTGCTGACATGTCATAAGAGTTTTACAAGTATATCTGTGCAGAACCATCTATGATCACTCAGAATTACATATGCTGTGTCAGAGACATGGGATTAATGGTGGTATTATTTTGATATTGTACATGATTGTGCATTTTTTTACTGATGTCCATGATCCTGTAACTGTGTCCTACTTGTTGGAAATCTCTGCTGAGATTACACTCATATTCTGGAAAATCAGTTTGCACAGGTTTACAACATGCACCAAGCCCCAATTGGATATAACATCCCTGATAGATATCTTCTCCATTATTCATGTTAGGATACTTATCTCACAAATACATATTCTCCATTGTTATGTCACCTTGTCTGACAATCACATAATATACATTTTCAATGTGTAGTCCACACTGTACCATGTCAATATGTGATTAGCATTCCTGCTGCCGCTGTCTTCCATTTACATGCCCTCATCTGCTGTACATCATGTTTCACCTGTCCTCTTTCCCTGTGTTCATTCCAATAATTCATATGTGCATCCCTATTCAATGCACATATTTCCCCTGACTATTTTAAATGGCAGTCCATGTACCCCTACAGATGATTTGCACAACTTTTTGTACAGAATGCCTGGAATGGGATTTCACAATACTCTGCACTGTATACACAGTCCTGTACTGTGTTTGGACCATATACATTACTATATGAAAAACCCTGGTAATCATTGTGGCATTCCATGCAATCCTTCTAACCTAGTTTGCACTACTGTAAACAAATTCAATATCCATGTTGCTTTGCACAGTTTCCTGGTTGGCAACACAGCCACAAAACCACACTTGTTTCCATTTAAATGCAGTACACAACAAGAATATGTAATCACTGTTGTTGCTCACCACCCAAACGTGTAAACTCCATGTAGGTTTCACGCAAAGCCTACACTGAGTTTATTAAATCCTGCTGATTGTCTCTCAGCATGTTAACCAAGCTGCAATTTCTATTGATATTTATAAAAAATGTAATCTGAACATCAGACAACTTTCTGTGGTGGCCATGTCCTATCATTACTTCTGCTACGGTGGCAATTAAAATTCAACATCTTCCTTTGTTTGTCATACATAACCCTAACTTTCTTGGGTAGCATAAGCCAGGGAACCTTGTTGCCTAGGCTTATGTAGGCCCTTGGGCCGATAGCCTAGTACCTATCTATGAACCTATGAACCTATGAATAAATAGTAAATACAAACTATGAACAATTCAAACATATGTGCAAAATTACCACTCCTCATTACCACTTATTCCAAGTTGCTGTTTTTAATTATTTACTCATTTATCCTTCCAAAGCATGACTGGAACTACCAGGAAGCTGGCCTTCTGGACACATACACAAACAAAAAACCCTCCTCTGGAATGATGATTTATCTTCAGCTAATGTAAGCTCTTGTTATCCACCAAGGTAAATAAAACATAAAATGACATGTTTTATTTTAATTACTTTTTCTCCCACGTCTTTCAGAGTATGTAACTGTCACTCCTATCAGGAAACCACAGACAAAAATATATATATCACATAATGTAACATCATCATTTGTTAATATAGTAAAGATTAATTTAAGTAGGTCGGCCGCAGTGGTGCAGCAGTTAGTGTTGCTGCCTTACAGCAAGAGGTTCTCTGGTTCAATCCTTGGCTGGGTTGCCTTCTGTGAGGAGTCTGCATGCCCTCCCTGTGGTCGCGTGGGTTTCCTCCTGGTGCTCCAGTTTCCTCCCAGATCCCAAAGACATGCTGTAAGTGGACTGGCCACTCTAAATTGGCCCTAGGAGTGAGTGTGTGTGTACCTTCTGTGGAAGGTTGGGCACTGGGCTGGCAACTCGCCACTGTAAAACTCCACTGCCAATCATGAGCAGACAGGTGATCCACTGTGGCGACCCCTAACTGTGAAAAAGCTGAAAGAAGAAGTAAAGATTAATTTAAGTAAACTATTTAATTTTAGGAGAAAGCCTGACAACTCAGTCTTCATAACTGAGTACATAAATCCCCAGTCTTCCATATGGCAATTTTTGCAAGTCTAACCAAATAACCCTATATTACTATCTTTTTAAACTTTACTGTTCCTTCAACAACCTCAATATGTGCTTTGGGTTGCTCCAATGAGATTGTACATATTTTGCAAAAAAATGACATGTGTATATGATGCATTTCTACTTCTTTATGTGGGGAGTTATTCTTTAAATTCCTCAGACTCATAACTAGCCCAGTAGAGTAAATACTATAACTTACTGTTTCAGTTTCAAATAACCGATGTACTCAGCCATTCCATTTATCATGATACAGTCACTTACATTCAGATTTTATTGCTGAATGTAAGTGTACATTATAAACCAGTACTTAAATGGTGTGACAAGATTCTTTCACTTGTTTGTTTTTCGCACAGACAACCTCCTTTTCCACTGATGTCTCTCCACTTGTATTTCTATAGACTGTTCTAGTCAATGATCTGGCTCTGACCAAGGTCTCATCTTCAGTGCATCATAAGAAATAATACATTTTCTTGCTCCTGATAGAATCTCAGAGTGACAGGATGGGTAGGCACACCTATGGGCATCTACTGTGTCTGTCCTTGATGGAGGCTGGGGAAGGCACAGGAACAGGCAAGCCTAAAGAGGAGTTCAGGGTGGAGACATGGCAGAGCATCTGTGAAAGTGGGTTAATACTCCATATATCACCATTGAATGTCTGTCCCTCCAGGCATACCATTAGGTCTGCTAAGGGAAGGGAGAAAATGGCTTGCTCATAAGTTGAAAACACCCACCGATGGATGCACAGACATGCTGAGCCTCTGGATGCCATATTCTGTGACTGAGTCACAGTAATGCCATATTGAAAGTTGAGTTGAGGGGGTAAGCAGGTGGTATACTCATCATGATGAGGTATCAGAGTGCAAGGTCACTACCATGAAGAAACAGTGGTTGGGAGAATGGAAAACAAATCCATATGTCATTGTGAGTTTCACCTAAGCTTGGACTGGTTTACTATTACATTCCTAAAACTGCTTTGGTTGACTGGTCGAAACGTCAGCCTGGAAAGATGAATCCGTACTGTCAAATAGGCAGTAAACTCAAAATGGAATACATCGACTCCAGGAGTCTGATGTATTCGGAATAGCAGGAGGCAATGTCAGTTACCCATGCTATGCAGCTTACCGTACCATAACTTTTCACAATCAACAGCACATGTATTTTACTATTTTGCAGGAGGGCCAGCCCTTCTGCACTCTCCATGTGCCGAGCTGTGCCGCCCATGCCCCCTGCAAATTATATAAAACAACTCCAAGATCGCACTACAGTGAGGAAATGGGTTAATACCCTGTTCCTCACTGAAATGTGATCTCTGTACATAATGTTGAACTCAGAAAATCGAACTACACCACACATTCAGTGTAGTGTAGCTGATGTTTTATGGTTCGGCATTCTGCCCACTTGAATACTACCTTTTCACCACATGCCGGTCGACTGAAGCAGTTTCAGAAATCTAATAGTAAACTGCTTGGACCACATGGTCTGTGTGCTCTTTCTATTAATAATTATATTTATGGTAATGTAGTCCATTCCTTTATCAGAAATCTGATAAACCAGACTGGATCTCTCTATTTCCTTTTCTCAAATATACAGTCAGTATAATTGTTTTCCTTCTAGTGTGGTCCTCCATATCCATTATCCGGTACTCAGTAGCTTTGTTCTGACTACATTTTAGTAGCATAAATGCAGGTATCCTTTACATGCTTCTGAATACCATTTATGGCATCATAGTGAAAAGGAACTGGATAAATGAGTACAAATACAACCAAAAGAAAAGGCTCTAGGGAATAAACTCAAAACTGATAAAGTGAATAAAAGTCATTTAATATGAAGCGCTTTTTGTCGCCTACAATGAGGCAACTTCTTCAGATACCTTACAAATGAAAGACCACAGTTTTATAACTATTCAGGTCACATGATCCACAATAAACATTGTATCAATGCAACACAAAGTAGTACCAAGATATAAAATTTTAAAAGCACATATAATACCTTACCTATTCCTTTCTCGACCACCTAATATTGTTCTAACAAAGTAAAACTTACTATTTATGTTTACTAGACAAATCTTACAAACGTTGCTTAAAAGCAAATAATAAATAAACTTTAGTTAAACAGACATGTACTTATGTTTTAGGCACCAGCGAGTAACAGTATTAAAATCGTCAAAGTAAATGGCAGTTGTTCTTTTATTTTGTTCTTATCTAACCAAATGGTAAGGGGTATATATATGTTTATAATTTAATATTTAAATTAAATACCTAAACAATGATAAAACTAAAAAAACTTATCTGTCCAGGCTTTGGAGTTTAAGGAGACAAGCTATATTGCAATGTTCATTTAAACCAGGTTCAACGAAGGCGTTAGTTCTTAGTTGCCATGACAATTCACGTTCTTCTAAGAACAAATTTAAAGGGCCTCCTCTGATGTCATACTGTATTTGGTCTATTGCCCTAAATTTAAAAGTATGACCTTCATGTAGCATACCATGTTTTGCTAATGCATTTTCTACTTTACGAGTAGCCAATGCATAGGTATGCTCATAAATCCTATCCCGTAAACGGCGCTCCGTTTTACCTATGTAGAATGCCTTACATAGTGAACAAGTAGCTGCATATACAACCAGCTTAGAGTTACAATTCAACTTATGTTTTATTTGATATTGTTTATCATTAATAATAAATTTAATACCTGTTGTGATGTGTTTACACATACTGCAACAACCACAAGTAAACATTCCCACTTTTCTATCAAAACCTTTTAATATATGCTACATGAAGGTCATGCTTTTAAATATAGGGCAATAGACCAAATGCAGTATGACATCAGAGGAGGCCCTTTAAATTTGTTCTTAGAAGAACGTGAATTGTCATGGCAACTAAGAACTAACGCCTTTGTTGAACCTGGTTTAAATGAACATTGCAATATAGCTTGTCTCCTTAAACTCAAAAGCCTAGACAGATAAGGTTTTTTTAGTTTATCATTACTTAGTTATTTAATTTAAATATTTAATTATAAACATATATATACCCCTTACCATTTGGTTAGATAAGAACAAAATAAAAGAACAACTGCCATTTACTTTGACGATTTTAATACTGTTACTGGCTGGTGCCTAAAACATAAGTACATGTCTGTTTAACTAAAGTTTATTTATTATTTGCTTTTAAGCAACGTTTGTAAGATTTGTCTAGTAAACATAAATAACAAGTTTTGCTTTGTTAGAACAATATTAGGTGGTCGAGAAAGGAATAGTTAAGGTATTATATGTGCTTTTAAAATTTTATATCTTGGTACTACTTTGTGTTGCATTGATACAGTGTTTATTGTGGATCATGTGGCCTGAATGGTTATAAAACTGTGGTCTTTCATTTGTAAGGTATCTGAAGAAGTTGCCTCATTGTAGGCGACGAAAAGCGCTTCATATTAAACGGCTTTTATTCACTTTATCAGTTTTGAGTTTATTCCCTGGAGCCTTTTCTTTTGATCATAGTGAAAAGGGAAATCAGTTTTCAATCCATTGATTCTCTTCCTAGGTTTTGCCAAGTAATGATATAATTTTCATTTGCAATTTATCTAGCTTAGACAAAGGTTGAGAAAGAGAGATGCTGTGGTGCATTCCTCATACTGCTGCTTGCATCTCCATAAATATCAATGCATGATTGAGTTTACACTTCAAAATTAACTGTTTTTGTAATTTTTACAAGTTTGGTATGAAATACTAACCACAGCTGCACCATTAGTAATAACATTTTCTGTAGTACTAAGTATGGCAACTTGTTTTTTATAACTTTATTTAAACCTGCAAGAGGTGTGTGACCTGATTACAATGCATACTTGAGTCTGCCATAACTGGAAGTCACAGGTTGTTTCACTTTTAAGGGGTCTGTACAGAATGGTTGTTTGACTACAGAATTGTTATATCTAAGTAATTGGCTGTTGTGTCTTATCTCCCTGTAGGAACACTTTTTTAAATTCATTTTCATAGTTTGTATATCTATATGTATGTGAACTCATTTCTCTGGATTTGTTGTTTGTAATTTCTACAAACTGACATAAATCCTAGATGGCCAATGCCATAAGTTGTAATTGCACTCCCTTATCACCATACCACTTGGACAATCTCTGGAGTACTATTTCATTTAAACTAAACGGAGAGGGGAGTTACTCCTTCCATCTCCGATAATCATGTACCCAGCTGCATTCTATGTGGCGTCTTACTGATGAAGCTCTGTTTATTAGAGGCAAACCTGGTTTGCTGATCTTTTACATTGGTGATAATTGTTTCAATAAAAGTTTTGTTTAACAAACCAGTATGGTGCTGTGTTCTCTATTGGTCTGCATTTGTTATACAAGCACAGTCCTTCCTTGTAGCTACAGGCATGATGTTAGCTGATATATACATACACATACACACACACACATATATATATATATATATATATATGTGTGTATGTGTGTGTGTGCATATTTGTATGTATATATCTTTATATATATATATATATATATATATATATATATATATATATATATATATATATAGTTTACTATCAAAATAATGAAACATACTTTACCATTTGTCATAAGGTCAAAGGTAAAGGTGCAAAAAGGCAAAACTGTGAATGCAAATCCTGTTGACATGTAGCTTATGTTCACAGTTTTGAGCATCATTGTTTTTAATTGGATCGCACTATAGAGGGGATCAGGAAAATTACCCTTTTCCTCACTGTATTGCTATCTTGGAATTAGAATATAAAATTAGCAGCGGGTGTTGGGGGTGCAGGGGGGCTTTTCTCCCTGTAAAACAGTATAAATATGTAGGCCTTTACAATGGTGTTTTTTCCAGATGGTGAGCAGTCCAGTAGCTGTCGAATGTTGATCCTTGCCTTCCAAACAAATCAACATTCTGAGCAGTCAGCTTGACAGTTTCCATTATCCCGGTTCACGGATGTGAACATTCGTGGTTAAGGCTTTCATTATTTTCATAGCAAACAATATTCCAAACAGCTGGTAGGTCACACACACACACACACACACACACACACACACACACACACACACACACACACACAATCATTTAGTAAAAATGACAACAAAATACCCAGCCAAACTACATTCTTTACTTTTTAATACCTTAAAGCTCTGTCGTGGACGTGCATGGGATATAGACAAATGACCCTAAAGGACATATCTGTGTTTTACCTACATGGCTTCTGAATGTCCATGACTGTTTACTTTTTTAAGTATTTACTGGGGCATTCAGGCAAATGAAGTCAACCCCCCACTAGCTGTAGACGAGTCATATTTCACCTTTTTTCTGGGCACTAATTTCCTTCTCTAGAGGCCTTCCTTCAGTATCTTCCTGTACTGTTTTATTTTGTGCGTCGGGCACTCAGCAGGAGTTTGAACACAGCTTCATTCCTTGTCATGTTTCTACACTATGCTGTATCAAATTAGTTCCCCAGACAGACTCAGAAGGAGATATTTCTGGCTATAAACTATAGCATCTCCTGTTTCTATGTCTTAGATATACACTCATCTGAAAATTAGGAATGGATTCCTTTCTTGACTAAATTTTTCCTAGCACAGAGCCACAACACCCTACTGAAAATTCAGCCTCTTTAAATTCTTTCAGCACATTAAATGTTGATGTGATAGCTTTGCTCTGCACGTATTTTACAGTTAGTTTAAACCTTATAATATACGTCATTTTACTTTTCAAAGGTGGCAAATGGACCTTACCACTTAGTATCTAGGATTAAGGCTATGAGCTGTTAACAAGTTGCTTCTCATAATGCAGAGTTTAATTCCCTCAGCAAGTATTTGCCTCACTGTGACACTCCGAACAAGTCACTTAACCAATAAGGATCATTGTTCTACAACACTTAACAAACACAAACAAAACAAACAAAACAAACTTAGCTAAAAATCTGTTTTCCACCAATGGCATACATATCAAGACTGCCTCCTGTATTATAAACAGCATCTAGGACAAACCTCATGCCATTTCTTACCATTTGTTTCAATTTATTTTCTTAATATGCATTTCAGTGTTTTATTGAACCTCTCTACTAAACTATTAAACTTTGGATGATAAACTAATCTTAGCTGCATAACATGAAATCATTGGCATAATTACTGCATAATCCTTGACATAAAGAGTATACCTTAGTCTTTAAGTATCTTTATAGGAACACCCATTCTGGACATCAGTAGCACCAATTCAGAGGCAAAAGTTTTAGCATTAGCCTTAAGTAATAGTATAGCATCCAGAAATGTGGCCTAGTCTACCATGACCATGATACACTGATATCTAGTTGCTAAATATTACAAACAGCCCAACAATATCCATAACAATGCATACAAATGGCACAATTATAATAGCTGTTGGGAACAGAGGATTTGTGAATCCAGGTTGGAGAACTTTTATGACATTCTAAATAGGATCAACAGAATTTCTCTTTTCCTTTTACCTTATTGTGTCTACAAGCTAGTGATATGTTTTTAACTGTTTTTTTTTTTATTTGGTGCACCAGTAGCAAAAGGATTCTGTTTTCTTTTTGTGAGTATTATGGTTTTTACTTTTTTTCCATTTAAAAGTAGTTTTGACAAGCAGTATTCAATATTTTGTGCATTAATGTTCCTTAATGCTGATAAATAACATCCAACTTATCTTTCTCTCTTTCTCTCTCTCTCTATATATATATATATATATATATATATATATATATATATATATATATATATATATATATATATATATTCATATATTAGAGTATGTGGCATTTGGTTTAGTTCAACATGACATATGATTGAATCCAAAAGGATGAAAGCCCTCTTAGATGAATGTCCATCATGCAGTAAAGAACTCCCAATGAAAAAAAGTTTTAAATAGAAATTTCTGCAGATAAAAAGTGCCCATGTACTACACATGCTAGGGCATAACATCCCCTTAACTTACATATACTAACTCCACAGTTAGACAATCATACAAAAAAGGGGAAAAGACCATAGACAAGGAATCAAGAATAATTACTGGATCACAAAATGGGAAACTATAAGAGCACTGGCTAGATATAGGTGATACCAATCAATAGAGTAGCACCTTCATTTATTTTTACATATTTCCATTTTCTTATTAGATAACTATGTGCAACTGTTTCACAATTAAATCAATGGACTCTCAATGAAATGGGCACTCAGTTGAATGGGTTTTCAACCATTTGGATTCAGTAATTTGGAACCAAACCAAATATCCTTAAACCGATGTTGTGGTTCCTAACGTGTGTATGTGTGTGTGTGTGTGTGTGTGTGTGTGTGTGTGTGTGTGTGTGTGTGTGTGTGTGTGTGTGTGCTTCTGTAAATAAATGTAGCATATATGTATATATATATATATATATATATATATATATATATATACGGGTCCACTTTGTAATTTCAAAGTACTGAATTCTTGAAATTCAGTGTTTCGAAACCACAAAGCCGAAAACCCAATCAAAACTCACAAACTTGAAAACACACAACTGCGAAATTCAAAATCCCGTAATTACGCTACACATACAGCACAAACATAAACATACACAAAATTCCCCCCACAATCAAACAAACTCACCTAAACTACATATAAGCAGGGGGGCAACCCCCTCTGCACCCCCCATGTGGGGGGCTGTGTCCCCCACACCCCCTACCGTACCGCCGAAAGCCGAAATTCAAAATATCTGTGCTTTGGTATTTTGAATTTCGTGCTTCTGCAGGTTTTGAAAATATGAGTCTGCGGCTTTGTAGGTTCAAAATACTGAATTTCAAGATTTCAGTATTTCGAAATTACAAAGCGGACCCATATATACGCACACACACACACACACACACACACACTCACAAACCTAAGGGTAAAAGGGTCATAAACACAAACCATTCATTCAAAACTTTTAAATATAAAAAGTAAAAAGTCATAGGCATTTTGAAAGCCATGTAGTTGAAACAGTGGTATGCCCTAAAGGGTCATTTGCATATATCTCATGGATCTCCACTACAACACTACACTAGGTTTAAGGTATTACACTAGCTTTGCTGATCTTTCTTGGAGTTTTCCTGTATACATATATATTAATATATATATATATATATATATATATATATATATATATATATATATATATATATATATATATATATATATACTTGTCCTGCATGGACAAAGTCCCTGTACGCAAATCACCCCATTTGCAGGAGAAATCCATGCCAATGAGGGGAATTTGTGAATCAGGAAGCTTGCAAACGGCCATGCAGGACTAGTGCAATCTGCAGAAATGTACTCAGTTAGTAACCGAGTACATTTCTGGAAAATCCAAAAAAGCTGTGACAGCTCCAAATAAAGGTTGCATATCAGTTAGGAAGCATGTCAATGGCCAACTATAAGGTCATTGGCATTGCAAACAGCCAAAAAAAAAAAAAAATCAACTTTTATTTTTTTTTTAGCCAATCTCGGCTGTTTAAGTGTAGGGCAGCGGCGCGCAAACGGGATCGGGAGGAAAATAACAACATAAGCCTAACTTAAGCATTCTAACTAAAATCACTATTCTGCTATGCAAGTCAATGACGGGCAGAAGACAACATGGCCAGTGAGTAGTGGTTGCTAAGGGGGGAGGCTCAGTGTGAGACATGTAACTATGCATTAGCAGGCAATCCTATGCAAATGAGTGGAATGATAGTGAATCCCAGTTTTCCCCAGCATGCTAGTCAGGTCTCAACAGTGTAAGAGTAGGAATAGCTTGGTGCAAGCCTAGGAGTTAGCTGACATCATGGGGGACTATGTCAGGCATACTGTAAGAAGATTGGAGCCCTGTGGCTCAGGTTTGCTCCTAGCTAAGCACAGCTAAGCAAGGAGGTGTGTCTGACTCTGCCTAGCAATATGTACATTGCCTAAGCGGGTGTGCATGCCATGCACCAGGTTTTAAAGGTTTAAAAAAAGTTAAACCAGGAAATAGCAGCTCTGTGCACATTTGAGCACTCTGTTTGTGAGGCACACCCCTGACTTAAACAGGAAAGCAATGGGAAGGGAAAACAGCAATAGGAAGGTAATCTAGGAGAACTAGCATAGCTGGCAGGTGACATGCATCAGAATCAGCCAATTACACAGGCAGCAGACCAGCCCAGCCCAGAACACTACTATCCCCTCTGGTATTTCCCACACTCAACACCACCGGTGTAAACAAGTGAGCAACTTTTAACGCTCACAACAGCAAAATGATAGGGGCTGCAATAGCTATCATAAAACAACTTGTGGAAGAGGTTGAGGGTGCTGAGGATGTGAATGCTGTCCACCAACCCATAGTGAAGAGACGGAGAAGAGTGTATAGACCCAGGGTAACCTACCAGGGGCTACATGAGCTGGAGATAGTGGAGCACTATAGGGTGGACAGGGACCTCCTACAGCAAATTGTTGAGCTGTGCCGGCCACGCCTGACACACAGAACTAACAGAGGGGAACCTATCCCAGTAGATACCAAGGTATGTGTAGACCTAAGAATACTTGCTACAGGTACCTTCCAAAGGCCAACTGGGGATTTGATGGGGATCTCACAGGCATCAGCATCCAGGGTACTCCACCATTTCCTGGATGCCATGTCAGCACATGTCGGTGAGCACGTATATTTTCCCAACACCCATGAGGTGTTGGCCAGCAATATGCAACTGTTCCACCAAATAGCAGAATACCCTGAGGTAGTGGGTGCTATAGACTGCATGCACATATGCATCAAAGCACCACCCAGTGAGCAGGGTAGGGTCTACATCAATTGCAAGGGCTTCCGCTCCATCAACTGCCAGGTTGTGTGCAATGCCCAGGGCATAATAATGATGAATGTGTGTGCTAGCTACCCTGGAAGTTATCATGATTCCCACATCTGGCATCTGATGCAGGTGTACCAGAGATTTGTCAATGGGACATCCCTCATGGTCACCTAGCGGGTGATGCTGGATACGCACTGGAGACGTGGCTGATGACACCCATCAGAAATGCACACACACCCGAACAAGAACTCCATAATGAGGCGCACGCACAGACCAGAATTATAGTAGAGCATGTGTTTGGGATGCTCAAGTCATGGTTCCAGTGCCTGGACACATCCGGTGGAGCCTTGCAGTACTCACCAGCTACATGTACCCAAATTGTCCTTGTATGTGCCATGCTACGCAATATGATCCTGCGGAAACAGATGCAGCAGGAACAGCATGGGGCAAGGCCACACAGCCCCCCACCATTGCCAAGGCCTGCACAGGCACAGAGTGACTCAGAGGAGGAACAACCTGGGCCTGCCCCAATAGGCAGAAGTAGGCATGCCCAATATGCCCTGGCCTTGACAAAGAGGCAACCCATAGCACATACACTGACACAGGAGGGACCCAGGGAAGAACACCTCTCTCTCTGACTCTCACATACAGTAAAAGTGATGCCAAACATTACACTACCTGTGCTCAACCATGTGTAGGAAGTGTACTATGTGCATCCAACATAGGCAGCCCTGCAGCACCACCATCAATACTGGGACACCCACAAGGTAAGTGACTCACACATGCCAGCTAGGGGGGTTCACATACCCAACAACAGTCACAACCAGCAGGACAGGCATAGATAAACACAAACAAAGGCTGGGCTATGGCCTCTGAATGAGGCATATGGGTAACCTCCCTCCCAGGCCTACACAGACAGACTACAGCAGGTCAGGCAGTGGGGCATCAGTTCTGAAGGGTAGGAAGTCAGAAACTAATATGTAGGTAAATAAAAGCTAAGATCTGTAGTACACTAGTATGCCTCTAGACAGCATGATAGGTAAACTACAGAATGAAATGGAGTACCTGACATACCAGTACAGTCATAGCAAATGTGCACAAGTATCAGGTGTGCCCCCCCATTGTACGTAGAAATGTAGTAACAGTCAGGTATGCCCCCCAAATCCTGTGTAGAAATATAGACATAGTCAGGGTGCCCCCCCATCCTATGTAGAAATGTAGTAACAGTCAAGTGTGCCCCCACAATCCTGTGTAGAAATGTAGAAATAGTCAGGTGTGCCCCCCCATCCTATGTAGAAATGTAGTAACAGTCAATGCCAAATGATCAATGGATACCCTGCAGAAACAATATGCTACATGTAGGTGTACAACACATAAGTCAGCACTGCAGTACAGACTACCTGGACTTGATCCACACATTCAATACAGATGGGCATACTGGGCATGCTCACACACTTAAAGAAATGAAGGCACTGTCAGTCAACAACATACTGAAAGGTCATACTGGGCATGCTCACACACTTAAACACATGAAGGCCATGTCTGCAAACACCAGTGGACCAGACATATCTGGCAGTCGCAAATGTTAGTGCAGACAATCCTCAGTATACACCAAACACATGCTTTGCACACACAGTGGACAGGAATACAGACATATATCTAAGGACAACACACTATAATAAGCCAAAGGTAGACGTACATAGATATGTTGAAGAGAGTGACCATGACAAGGAGCCATCCAGGCCTGTCCCACCCAGCACACAGCCAAAGGGCCACAACCACATGAGGTTCAGATGTCACTCACTGCAGATACTAGCCACTGGTATCTGTCAGCATTACAGACTATGTGCTGCACGTGCTAGCTGTGCAATGCGACTGTACAAGGAAGTAGTCATCTAGCAGCTGTATAGACATATCTGTGAAATATGACCATGTCTGTGCCCGCATGTGGTGTGTCAAACTCTAGATGACTGGGTTATGGCCCATGCACACACACTGCCCTCTCCATAGCCCTACTATGACAAACCTGCTGAGGTCATCCACTGTGAAATACACCTTTAGGAGAATTATAGCCCAGTAATCTCCCTGGCACGTCCCATAACTGCATACTGCTGTAGTGTGATAAACTAGTTAGGTAGAAGTTCCAATCCCAGACATAGCAACTGTGTGTGTGTGTCTGTCTGTCTGTGTAGAGAGCAATGCTTTTTAGGGTAGTCATACTCCCTACAACTCGAATGCTATACTTTGGTAAGGCTGCTGATGTCATCCACCTAGAAATACATCTCTGGGAAGGTTATAGCCCAGTAATATCTGTAGCGCGTGCCATAACTGCGTACTGCTGTAGTGTGATAAATTAGTTAGGTAGGAGTTTTAATCCCAGACTTGGTAAGTGTGTGTGTGTTTGTGTGTGTGTCTGTCTGACTCTGTTTGTGTAGAGAGCAATGCATTTTAGGGTAGTCACACTCCCTACAATTCAAATGCTCTACTTTGGCAAGGCTGCTGATGTCATCCATCTAGAAACACACCTCCGGGAAGGCTGTAACCCAGTAATCTCCATAGCACATCCTATAACTATGTACTGATGTAGTGTGATAAATTAGTTAGGTAATAGTTCTAATCCCAGACTTGGCATGTGTGTGTATGTCTGTCTGTCTGTGTAGACAACAATGCTTTTTAGGATAGTCACACTCCCTACATTTCAAATGCTCTACTTTGGCAAGGCTGCTGGTGTCATCCAACTAGAAATACACCTCTGGGAAGGTTGTACCCCAGTAATCTCCGTAGCATGTCCTATAACTGTGTACTGCTGTAGTGTGATAAATTAATTAGGTAGGAGTTCTAATCCCAGACTTGGCAAGAGTGTGTGTGTCACTCTGTCTGTGTATAGAGCAATGCTTTTTAGGATAGTCACACTCCCTACAATTCAAATGCCCTACTTTGGCAATCCTGCTGATGTCATTTACTGTGAAATACACCTTTGGGGAAGGGGCACTCCAGTAATCTCCATGGTGCATCCTATAACAGTGTCATACTGCAGTGTGATATAGAACTCTGGTAGGGGCTCTATCCCCACACATGGCACTGGTGGATGTTGTGTGTGTGTTTCTATGTTTGTGTAGGGAGCAATGTGTTTTAGGCTAGTCCCACTCACTACAATTCAAATGCCCTACTTTGGCAATTCTGCTGATGTCATTCACTATGAAATACTCCTTTGGGGAAGAGACACTCCAGTATTCTCCATGGCGCATCCTATAACAGCATCATGATGTTGTGTGATATACAACTCTGGTAGGGGTTCTATCTCCACACATGGCACTGGTGGATATTTTGTGTGTGTTTCTATGTTTGTGTAGGGAGAAATGCATTTTAGGCTAGTCACACTCACTACAATTCAAATGCCCTACTTTGACAATCCTGCTGATGTCATTCACTGTGAAATGCATCTTTGAGGAAGGAGAACTCCAGTAATTTCCATGGCATGTCCTGTAACGGCATAGTGCTATAGTGTAATATACTAGTTAGGTAGGAGTTCTAATCCAGACATGACAGGTGTGTGTGACAACTGGAATGAATGTGGAGTGGGTTTTGCAAACTTCCTATATGGTGGGCCAAGTATATATCACAATGTCCACCATACAGGGATAATAGATGCGAAATAGCCAAGAGGCTCGGGTGCAAATCCATACTGCTAAATGTGACATCAATGCCAGCTGAGCAAAGTTAGCAACCCTTGTATTACTCAGGGTACACTCTCTACCCATGTCTTATACACACACGCTTGCCTAGGCAACAGCTGCTATGTTGGTAGTACCCTGCATATTGTCCACTGATAGTAACCATTGTGTGATTGCAGTGAGCTACAGAGGGCATGGCACCCTGTCCATCAGTCCAATAGGCAAGTACATGCTGACAGTGCACCTCCCCCATGTTCACCGCTGGACACCTGCAACACATGTGGTGCCATCAAATCTGACCCACAAAGGACATAACATGCCTGAAACACAAGCTCTGTAGGGACAGATGCCACTGACACCAGGGAATACCAGTATCATGCTATCAGTGTAGCTGCAGGGCCAACCTGCTGTCCATGAACAGTTCCCGCCACATGAAACCAGGACTGGCACATCTGATGATAATGATCAGTGTACACAACATAGTCCAGGAATCCCAGGAACAGTTCAACATGTTAAGTACATGCATGTGGGAGGTGTGCACATCGAAGATACTGTCCATATCATGGACTAAGGAACACATACATGCAATGCACAACGTTGGCCACACGTAATACTCACCCAGGTTACTGGATGGTGAATACAATACCCACCTGTGTTGGCAACTCCAGGCACTACAGCCCTGAGCCACAATGCAGACCATTGTCATGTGGCCTGATGCCAAGGTATACCTATACCTAGCCTTGTATAGCCATTTGGCACCATCAACCACAATACACCCATGAAGCAGTGCACACATGCATGTCAGTGCTGGCATCTGTGTCTGTGTGTGTGGTGTATGATGCATATGACCACATTCACACTTACTACAACCCCCATTGGCATACTGAAGCATGCTGTCTGATGTCAGACATCTCCACATACTCTTTGTACTCTTTGTACATCCTCCGTATGACCCCTGTGGTGCATGTGATACCTACACAGTACTGTGTTGTGGCACTCCCACTAGTGATGAGTTGTATTCCTGGCCCTGGCAAGAGTGACAATGTGTGTGCATCCCTGTGAGAGTGTGGCTGTGTTGATGCTGACACCTGTATATGTGGGCAAGTAAGGGTACTGCACCTACCACATAGCTACCATATCCCTGTTGCAGATGTCACTCACCATCACATATACATTATGAGGGCTCCCCAACATGTAACCTATGTGGCGCATCCAATAACTGCATGGACATTTGATAGCATTGCATAGTCATCAGGGGTTTGATACCCTGTACTGGTAGGGGTGTAACACAAACTTGCTTAGGTTTTACTCTCCCACCCCTCCCTGGCTTTTCTTTGCCTCTGTCTGCCTCTCTTACTCCCTCTTTGGTGGATGTGGAACCTTACACCTGTTTTGCTTAGGCAGCAGCATGTGTATTTTAAGCGATGCTTAGGATCAGCTGATGGTCTCTGCACGAATTGCAGCCCTTCTCTAGCTGATTGCATGTGGGACAGCTGTGGTAACATTTGCTTAGCCAATTGCATGGAAACACACACCAATATCTAGGAACATCATGTTGCTGTTGGGCCTTTCATTCACTGTGAGCAGGAACTCGATCTGTTGTTTGCAAACAGCATCTCAGATGGATTAAGGTGTACCTCTAACAACCTACACTGTGGAAACAGGCCAACACACAGGAGAGGGATGTGTCTGACCTGGCTACAGACTGTAAGTGCTGCTATACTACATTTGGAGGAATGTTGGTTTAACAGGGTGTGTGTGGATATGGCTGTCCTACATGTTTACATACCTGCCATGTCAGTGGTATGTTAATGAGAGAACACCCATTTGTAGGGCCATCTGCAGACTGGCCAGTATGTGGTGCCTTTTGTTTCAGGTGTTACCTACTGAGCACCTATCTGTGAACTGCAGAAGGTAGTGTGAGGATTGCAGTCTGTAGATGGTGACAGCTGTGAGAGTTACTGACTTCATATCCCTCATAGGACATATGGTGCAACAAACCCTGTTACAACAGTAAATGTATGAGGTTATCACAGCAACATGTCAATATTGGCCCTGTGTATGTGCCTCCAGCCACAACCCTGACAACCTTTGTACATATGTCATGCAGTAAGGGCTGCATATGTACTGTATACCATAATTAGTGACATCATATCTGGTAACAAGCCAGTGAGATATCAGGCTGCTACACATGCAATGTATAGTAGGGGTTATATTTGATGATGTAACCTGGAAATTCTGTGGTTGTATGTACCCTCCTGAGGTCTGCGTACTTATGGTGATTGTCGGCAGTGGGTGTATTGTTAATATGTACCTTGGCCTGTGTGCAGACTGTGGTAGATGCCATTGTTCTTAGTCCTGTTCTATGTGATGTTACATGCTGCTCCACTGTATGTTACCCTATCAGCTTACATGTTTGTAGGGCCATACATGCACATGTCCCATACCATAGACAGGCAGCAGACCACACTGTATAGTGGCCCAGTATATGTAGGGTTAGTGTGTGGGTGGGACGTATGAGGTTGGTGTTGAACAGATAGTCCATATACAGTAATAATATGTTAGCATGCCACATGTAGCTGTGGCTGTGTTCACATTGGTTGTGGTGATGCACTTACACACAGGTGTATGTTACTCTGTGTCATGGCATGCCTGTAAAGCCTGCTATGCCATACAGACTGTTCTGTTTGTCAGTGTGCTTGTGATGGTGTCAGTTGTGTCTTGTTATGTAACAGTAACATCCCGGTGTGTCAACTGAGGTCTTTACCCTCTAGGGATTGTCTACAGAGTATAGATAGAGGCTGCTGAACTATGCACCTGAATTATTTACCATTGATTGTTTGGTATCCTGTGGCCCAGTCTGTCTTTAGTATTTTACTACTTGATGTCATTGGCCTGGACAGCAACATTTGTTATCATTTCTAGACTACTGTATTAGTATAACTGTTTCACAGTTGCATTACTCAGTTTATATGGATGTCCATGTCTAAACAGCTATATGACATGGTATATACAACTGTAATAGTACACAAATAAAGCTTTCCCATTTATGCACACCTGTGTGTGGTGTTATAGCCTTTGATATCTCTGTGGGTATATGCTGCAGACAATGAATGTCATTTGTATGGATGGCTCATACAGTCTCCAGTTGGTAAGGTGGTAAATGTAGGAATAGTAGCTGTTCCATATTGTGTGCACGTACTACATATGTAAGTTAATGTACATATTTCTGTGTGTATGTGAAGTTACATATATATATATATATATATATATATATATATATATATATATATATATATGTATATATGTATACATATGTATGTATACCTGTATCTGCACATATGTGTCTGTGTATATATATCCTAGGGATGCTTATGTTGTGTCTGGTCCTGGTTATGGGATCTGCAACACTTGGTAGTGTATTACAGGGGGGATGTGTTTAGCTGTGCGGGGGACATGTCTATTCATACAAGACATATATTGTTAGGACCCTCTCAACCCCATTAACTTTGCATATGGACATATATGTTTTTGTTATTTCCCCATACATATATGTATATATATTTCTTTTATATCTGCTAACATATATATATAAACTGTCGTATATATTTAGACATATAGATGTAGACATGTATATCTATAGATGTAGGTATTTGCATGTATATATGTTCATATATATTTATATACATGTATATATTTATATATATATATATATATATATATATATATATATATATATATATATATATATATATATATATATATATATATATATATATATATATATATATATATATATATATATATATATATACACATATGGATCCCCTACACTACACCGACACACCACAAAGCCGACACCTAAAACACCGACACCAAAAGACTGACAACACACAATACAGACAATGCACAAAACCGAACACCATAACACCAACACCCAAAACACAGACACACAAAACGTAAACTACACATTACATACAACTATACATGCACTAACCTTAACCCAAACCCTAACCCTAAGGTCCGACACAACTGCACACTTACCCTACCCGCACCCTAATCTTAACTCACTTAACCCACCCCTAAACCTACAGTCCGTCACTATCGCACACATACCCTACCTGCACCCTAACCCTAACTAACTTAGCCTGCCCCTAAAACTACAGTCCCTCACTATCGCACACTTACCTGTCCGCTCCTTAACACTAAATCCCTCACTCTATCGCACACTTACCGAGTCGCGCTCACACCTTGCCCATGTCGTTGTTTCGTCCGTCGGAATCTCACCTTGTCAATCATCTGCATTGTCGGTCTTCTCGTCTCCTTCCGTAGAGTGTCGGCCTTCTGGCATGTTGGTGTACTGAAGGGGACCCATACATATATACACACACACACACACACACATATATATATATATATATATATATATATATATATATATATATATATATATTTATTTATCTACATATATAGATATGTTGTATTTGTTTAGATATTAATATATTTACACACACACACACATACATCTAAATGTTGGAATACGTTCTCTGTACTGTTGAATGACTTGGCTTGATGATATGTGTTTGAAAACATCAGGGTTATGTATATCTAACATGGTTTAGTGGTGTGCAGGGTCCTGGGTTCAAGCCTTGGAGAGGCTGTTTATTTTACTGCTGGGCAGAACACGGGCCATTGGATACAGAGTGATTAAGACACTTTAAAACAGTTGTAAGCAGGTTTACGTGGAGGTAAGCACTACTAACTTCCAGTTACAGTTTCATTATACTCAGCTAGCTTCTGAATTGATTAACCAGTGTAGGTATTGCTTACCCCAGCACAAACAGGCTTAAACCCGCTTACTGTTGCTTATAAGTGCTTACTCCCGCTTACCACCGTGCTGATTTCTTTAAAAGAAAAGAAAAAGGGGTTGATAGGAAAGTGGTGAAAAAAGGGCACAAAGAGGGAAAGACAGTATGGAAACAAGTCAGGGATGTGCAGGAAGGGTGTAGGGAAGGTCCATAGCTGCGCATTTCTTCTACAGCAACAGCTGTGCATATACACTGAATTTGGAGGTAGATTTGGACTCTCAAACCCCTGGGATAGGTCAGGACAAAAGTAATACATTGTGATGCCAATTAGACTGGATTACCTGTGTCCAGTAGACATGTGTGTGAAAAGGACAGCTATGTATGGGGCGAGATTTTTTTGTGGGTACAGATTGCCCTTTTTTTTCAGGTGAGAGTGGGATGTTGGGGAGGGGTAGTAGGTATATTTGGGGAGGTAGGTTGGGTAGGTTAACAGACAAGACAAACAAGATGCATACAGGGGCGCTGTATGAAACATGTGGGGAGTAAACACCTTGGGGGAGGGGGTTGGGAAATCGGAAGCCCACAAGCCCCCTAATGGAAACAGTGGGACTGAGGTCCCCACCCATGGGCAGTCACCACTGCACATTCACAGCTCCGAAGGTGGCTGAGCTGGGGCTGAGTCACAGAGCCAGGCTGACTCTCTAATCATGACACTTGGCCCTCAAGCTGGCATAGCTCACCAAACTGCTGGTTGATCTCTCTGCACACCATGACCCCAACCTGGCAATGGGTGACAGGTGCCTGTCCACACCCAGTCCCAGGGGTGAGCCCCATACCCTGAGGTAGTTCCACCCAAAGGTGGTGCAGGACCAACAGACAGGGAGGTCCCGTGTTGGGCCCCAGACATGCTGGTGCCCGGTGCCACGGCCAGCTGAGGTGAGACTGGTGGGTCTGCTGGGACCGGCCTTCCCAAGCATGCTATAGTGTTTAGATTTCATTATCATATGTGTGTTAGTAATAGTCAACACATTCCAGGATTAGGTATAACAGCATGCATAGATATTCCCATTAACACAGGCACCAGATATGGAACAGTTGCATAGCAAACAGAACACATGCATATATGGGATCACAGTGGTAATAAGAACAGCATGCAGGTACATTGATGGCACCATGCCACCATTGTTGGAATAATTCAATATAGCACATGCATGGGAACCATTAACATATCTATCAAACAATTGGACATTATCAGAACATAGGTGTCATTACATACCATTTGGGGTGGGTATGCTGATTATTGTTGGAGATATGGTGGGGGAAGAAAGATGTCAATTAGCAACTAGTATACTCCTGTAGTCCACATTACTTTCCTAGTCAGTGCTGCTATCTGTACCTTACAAGTCTTACTACACTGCCCTATAGCCTTAGGGATAGTGATATGGCTGTCATCATCATTACACATGAACCAGTTTTACCTGCAGTATACACCTATTACCTGTTATACCTGTGGAGGGAATGTTTGTTAACACTAACTAACTGTTTCTACACATACTACCAGATTCTGGGTTGATGTTGTGCACATAGCTATTCAACTAATTTTGCACAGACTCTGGCCATGTGTCATATCTAGAATATTGCCCTCTTCCTCCTTTAGTGACCTGATACATGCATATACATGCTTTCCTACGCAGATATATTATGTACACAGTGTAGGTGACAGTGACCAGTGATACTTTATTATTCAGAGAAACTGCAACACTCACAATCCCCTGCAATACCAGAGTAAACAGTACCAGTACAGGTTATAATGGTCTGTATTTCTTAGCACAGTTTTCATATCCATCGCACCTGTGGGAGTAATGTTTGTTAGCACTACCTGACTGTTGCCACACAACATTCCAGATTACAGATTAGTATTATGTGCATACATCTCACTCTGTTACTGTACACACTCTGGTCACAGTTTGACAACATGGGTGTGTAGATAGGGCATACTTGCAATATTACTCTCCTAACAGTTTTGGGGGTTGCTACAGTGACAGGTGTGTTCTCATAGATGTTCGACAATCACTTTTATTCCCTGTTTTCTGGCTAAACATCTGGGATCATCCCACAGACTTACCAGAGGGACAGGGGGACAAGCAGCAGATATGGGCCAATATACTGGACATTCTGGCCTCATCTGTACAGTTGTGGGGTATGTATGCAGCTCAATTCCACTCCCAGGATTCAAACCATGGCTGTGTCTGCTACAACCTAAACACTATATAGATATTGCTGTAGATCTCCTGTCTGCTTTCTGTCTTATTAATCCCCTGTGGTTTTGCATTCTGACCTTGTATTGCAACTCTCTTATACAGATTTCCTAGACATTTATATGTTGTAGGACAGTGTGGACAACAGTGATGTGTAATACTTCATTATTCAGAGCAACAGCATCAGTTGCAATGTCATACAATACCACTGTGAACAGCACCAGTACTGGGTATCATTCTTGTATTTCTGGGCACAATGTTGGTATCTGACAGACCTATGGGAGGAATGTTTATTAGCACTACCTGAATGTTCCCACACATAGTACCAGATTCCACATTACTATTATACACATACATCTCACTCTGTTACTGTACAAACTCTGACCACAGCTTAACAAGTTGGGATGTAAATGGGACATACGTGGCTTCTTGCTCACATAAGGTATTGGGGAGTTGATAGTGTGCCAGCTTTGTTCTCATAGATGTGTGTCAATCAGTTGTATTTCCTGTTTGCTGCCTATACGTCTGGGATCATCCCACTGATTTCCCAGGGGGACAGGTTGATAGGCAACAAATATCGGCCACTTTACTGGACATTCTGGACATATCTGTTCATTTGTGGGGTATGATTCTGTATGCAGAATACTACTACTGGCAGGATTTGAACTGTGGCTGCGTGTGTTAAAAAACAACAGTTCACATCTCAGTTGCATGTGCTATTCAGTTTTTGTTGTCTGCATTTTCCCTGTTTACTGTCTATGTGTCTCTCAGCAGTACTGAATGGCCTCTGGGGATTACACCTGTCATATGCAGGCATTCCTACACATTCAATTTATGGTGCATGGTGTGGGTAACAGAGTACATACTACAACAGTACTATTACATAATTGCAAATCTACATTACCATATGATACCAGAATGTGCACATGCAGTCCAGCAGTTAGACCTGTTTTATCAGGCTACTATAATTTTATTGACATACAAACAATATGAGACTCTCCCTGCCAATTCTCTAGTGTATGCAGTACTTGCTTTGAACAATACAGGTTTTATACAGGCAATTAATTTACTACTACTTTTAGTTTTATTTCCTATGACAGTAAATGCGTGAGTATAACTGACCTGCCTCGTGTCGCAAACTCGCCAGGCGACTGATGTGGGCCTCTGGTTCGTGGCCCACTCCATTGCAGCTGTGGGGGACATGTTTGAGCAATCTCTTTCATCTCTCTCAACTTTCTGATTTGAAAGCTTGTATTTGCACTTGTTTCTGTCCTGTAACTCATCTAGTGCAGATACAGATTCTTAGTTTTAGCACTTAAATTTGCTTGTTCATGCTCAGCACTTGTTCAGAACTTGTAAGCACTAAATAAGCTAATTACTATAGCACTCTATCTTCCTCATTACCTAGAGGAAAACAGTTTTTGTACTTACTTTTCCCACTTGCTTAGAGAAAAACAGCTCTTGTACTCACTTTCCTCACTTATCTAGAGGAAAAACCCTGCAACTTTCTTTTTGCACGGTCTTGCGCACAGAGCAGTGTTGGGCAGCACCGGTTAGTTGGGGTATACTATTCCCGGCCCCACAGAGTCTGCGCTGTAAATTTTCCCCTAGAACTAGGCAAGCCTCAACTCAAGTGCTTCAGATCAGCTGCTCTTATTGCAGCACTTGCAAAACAGAAATCAGCACTTGTTCTAATCTCCTAGACAGCACTATTATTCTCCAAATTTCCTAGACAGCACTATTATAATATAGCATAAGACCCCCGATCGTCCACAGGACTTACGTTCAATTTACTCTTCAAAGCATGTCCAGAGGTCAGCTTCAGGTGTACTCTCCAGTTCATCTGGTGGAATTGGGCATCCTGAGGCAATGTCACAACTGCCTCGTATACAGAGAACCCTCTCCTCTTACCTCTAGACACAAACACTTGTGAGAGATGCAAGTACACAGCCAGACTGGAGGCTAAGCGCTCTCAACCCATGACTGTAACAGACAAGTCAAGAGGATAAGGGACACACCTGCATCACACCACCTGTCACACATGAATCTACAAAACAAGCACCGTCAAAACATACGCATAAATACACAAAAACATATTCGGAGACACTAGGTACCAATCTGAAAAAGAAACAGTGACCTCCAAAGCAGACAAGCAAGCAACCTGCACCCCCAAACACAAGCCAGAAAACACATAATTCACCTCAGCAGTGTGCCTCACAATAGCCCTTAAGGCAAAACACCATACCTAACACACTAGTAATTGGAGACTCTATAGTAAGGCACATGGATGTTCCACTCACCAGGCTGAACAAGGAGAAGGCTACTGTCAGCTGCCTGTCGGGTGCTCGGATCCGTCACATAACACAAGCACTTAGGTCACTCCAGAACAAGTACAAGTATGACGCTGTCATTGTACATGTTGGTGTGAATGATCTAAGACGTACCTCCCTGGACTACATGAAAAGAGACATTGAGGAGCTCTCTGATCACATAGCTCAAGCTGGTATGACCCTGACCTTGAGTAGCATACTACCTTAACCTAGAATGATACCACAATACAAAGACAAAAGGATCCATTTCAACTATTGGCTAAGCTCCTGGTGTCATTCTAAGGGGATCCAGTGTCTGTCTGCCTGGGATGACCTGATAGACAAGCCTCGCTGTTTTGTCAGAGATGGGTTGCACCTGTCACACCTAGGTTTTCGAATACTGGCCAAGGCTCTTGCTGCCCCCATAGTGCCTTTTTTAGGCAAGGCTCAAAGGACAAACCAACCACCGTAACCAGCACAGATAACCAAAAACTAAGGGTAATGCTACTCAATGCCAGAAGTCTCAACCTCAAAATGCACACACTTGAGGCTCTCCTCAGCATGGAGAAAATCAATGTTTGTGCAGTGATGGAAACCTGGTTCAAGGCTCAAGAGAGCACCCCAGCACTGCCAGGTTACAATTCATATCATACCTTCCGGCCTCAGTTACCGGATCACAGCACAAAGGGCGGAGGTGTATCCATATTCATCAAGGATACCCATATCTCCAGGTTAGTAGCGCAGCATAATGCCCCAGAGATCATCCATGTGCAACTATCAGCAGGCAAAACCACATCTCAAGTTGTAGCCAGTTATAGATCGCCCACCATGTCCCAAGATGCTCACTCTGCATTCCGTGAGACATTGGAAAATATAAAGGTCCTACCCAACACCATAATCTTGGGTGATTTCAACTACCCCGGTATAGACTGGGTGAACTACCAATGTTCCAACTCTTATGCTCAGTGATTCATAGAATTTATAAATTCAAATGCCCTTGAACAACTAGTATGTTCCCCCACTAGAGGGGACAACATATTGGATTTAATCATCACAAATATGGGTGCCCACTTTACCACACCCGTTATCACTCCCTCCTTGGTCAGATCCGACCACAAACTGATAACCCTGGACATCCTCACCCCTCCACCTCCCCCAGTCAAAAAAACCATAGTCAAAAACCTTTCTAAAGCAAACTTCAAACTACTTACATCCGAAGTGGAAAGCTTCACTATTCCCTTGCAGAAGGATAATGATATCCAGGATGCGGAATCCTACACCAAGGCACTCTATATGCATCTTCAGGATTGCATGGACCATGCTATCCCAAATAAAACCAAGACTCCTTCCTCAAGCAAGAAGAAACCAGTCTGGTGGACCCCAGCCAGAAGCAAACTTTACAATAAAAGGAGGAGACTTATACAAAAAAAGGCCAAATCTCAAGTAGAAAAATCATCCCTGATCAGCATTAGTAAGAAATTGAAGGCCCTCATCAAGTCAACAAAAGCTAATTTTGAAAAGAAAGTTGCCAAGGATGCCAAGGATAACCATAAGGCCTTCTATGGCTACGTCAAAAACTTAAATGGCAACACTCAGGTCTGTTCTGAGCTAGTACAAAATGGAACAAAATACACTGACCCTTCTGACATTGCCAACATCTTGGCTGACAGGTTCACTGCAAATTCCACCCCCCCCCCCTCACCACCTACAGGGCCTATTACCATTCCAGTTGATTTTGTAAGTTCAATTATTACTGATACGTTGATTAACAAGGCTCTATCTAAAGCTAAAACACTGCCTCCATGGGACCAGATGGTGTCCCAGGCTGTGTCATATGCGAGCTCCAAAAGGAATTAACCCCACATCTTAATACCCTGTTCAGTCTCAGCCTCTCCACAGGATATGTGCCCAGAGAATGGCGCATGGCAACGGTGGTCCCGCTACACAAGGGTGGGGCTACAACTGACCCTGGAAACTACTGACCAATAAGCCTGACCAGTCTGATCTGTAAGGCTATGGAGCGAATCATTATGGAACTCATAAATGGAGAGATTGGGAACCTCCAGTCGCTGGACCCCACACAGTTCGGCTTTATCAAGGGCAGATCATGCCTCTTGAACCTGGTAGATTTCTTTGAGACAGTTACTCAGGCTATAGATAAGGGAAAGGAGGTACACATGGCTTACCTTGACCTTGCTAAAGCATTTGACACCATTCCTCATTTGGGTATTATTGATAAGCTCACCAGCCTGGGCATAAACCCTTACATCACAAGATGGATCATAAACTGGCTCTCAGACAGATCCCATAAAGTAAGAGTAGCGGGATCTATGTCCGAATCCAGACCAGTAATGAGTGGTGTGTCTCAGGGCTTTGTCCTGGGGCCCCTCCTGTTTGGCATATACTTCTCAGAAGTACAGGCAAGCACGGAAGGGCTGTGGCTGACTAAGTTTGTGGACGACTGCAAACTGGGTGCTATAATAGAGTCTCCGGCCGACATGAAGATCCTCCAGAAGGGCCTAAATGAGACTGATGCATGGTGTCAAAGCCATGGTCTCAAGCTAAATGCAAAAAAAAATGTGTAGTAATCCCCTTTGGTAAAAACAGAGTACTCACAAACTACAACATAGGAGGTAATCCCCTGAAATCTGAAGAAGAAATAAGTGATATAGGGACCCAAGTAGATAGCCAGCTTTCCTTTGATAACCATGTTGCCAAAGTGGTTAGAAAATCCTTCTATGTGACTCATCTGATCATGAAAGGGTTCGCATCAAGATCAAAGGATGTAATGGTGCCCCTCTACTCTTCCCTCATCAGACCCATTATTGAGTGCAATACGCCAATTGGAATGTACCTGGCTAGACATCTCCAGCAGCTGAAGAGATCACAGAGGTACCTAACCAAGAGAATTACTGGCCTCAAACAGTTGCCCTATGCAGCACGATTGAAAAAGCTAAGACTGTTCTCTGTTGCATACCGCTTTCTCAGAGGCGATGTCTGTCTAACGTACAGAGCCATGTCCAACCCAGAACTGTTGAACATACTCCTTCTTAGCAAAACAAAATCTACTCGAGCTACACGCTCAAGGGATATAAACCTCAACACAATAATGAATAGAACATGCTGGAGGGATAGATTCCCTTCGCAGAGACTTCCCTTACTATGGAACAGGGTCCCAATCTACATAAGACAGAGCCCCTCACTATCACTCTTCAAGAGGAACCTTGATGAGTGGATGGGTAACAGAAAGTTCACACCAGGGATCACACCAACAACACTACTAGATAGGGGCCAAGGGTACTAGTTGCTAGCACAAGGGTCTAGGGAACTACTAAAGGGGCAGTGAATACCGCACAACATGGCTGGGCTAATATATGCCTTCGGGCAGATAGCTCAGTACCAAACTATGAACCTATGAACGTATAAGAGGAATATTTAGCCATACCTATCCATGATATATGTCAGCTGGCAATTATTACACACATACTGGGGTGATACACATGATTGGAACATCCCTTGTCACTCTAGCCTCTTGGAGCCACTCCTCCAAGATGTCCCCCTTACACCACTTCAGGTCAGCATACAGGTGCCTGACCTGCTCACCAGTTAGGGGTATGCCAGTGGCACTGGTGAGGTCATGGGCAAGATGGTCCCAGGCCTCCATCTTATATTGGGAGCCCTGGTACTGGCCCTGCAGCAGTCTCTGATCATGGTCTTTGACAAGGTGTCCTGCCATGACCTTGGACTCCTGGATGCACCAGCACTGCGCAAGAAAGTGCACACCTTCTCCCCTTACTGCCATAGAGCCTGCAAAGGGAAGCTACAACCAGTTATGAGATGTATCCCTGTCTCTTTGGTTTAAGTAGGGTCAATTTCCCGCACTTTTCCATGAATGGCCAGTTTTGAAAAGGCTACGCTATGGGCAAACCTGCTTACCTATGGTTGGCATTGTTTAAAGGGGTATATCACTGGGCACAATGAGTTAGCTGGCCTAGACATTGCTTACATCTCCTAAGCTGGCCTGTGCAATGCTTAGCATTTCTTAAATTAGACTTTGCATTATAATTCCTTTTTGGCATTGAGTTATTATTCATTACACCTTTTATGTATGTCTGGTATCCATGATTAATGTGTATGTACACTCTATGGGGTCCTTGTATTTTATTGGGGACTTCAACAATCTATTATAATTACACCTCACTTCTGGGATTACTGCTGTACTCCAGTTCACATATTTATGTTATGTAGTAGGTTATGTAACATATGACTGTATACTGATTCCTTTCACAGGTTCAGTTTTGTTTTACTATGGTGAGGACTTATTTGCTGATACCTCATTCTTTTTATACTTCTGTGATGGCTTGGTGGTTAAGTACTATGACTATGGTGTATAGGGTCCTGGGTTTGAGACCTGCATGGCTGTTTATTTTGTTGATGGGCAGAACAAGGGCCATTGGATACAGAGTGATTTAGGCACTTTTGAGCATTTGTAAGTGGGTTTGTGTGACAGTAGACACTGCTAACCTGCTGTTACATCTGCTTACAGAGAGTTAGCTTTAGAATTGCTTAACCAGTGTAGGCATTGCTTACCGCTGCTCAAACGGGCTTAACCCGCTTACTAGTGCTTAAATATACTTACTACTGCTTATTTGTGCTTAAACCTGCTTACTAGTGCCTTATTAATTTTGACACTGACACCTCACGTGTGCATTTACTGCAGTACTCCAGTTCATGAAAATATGTTATTTAGTGGGTTATGCAACATAAATATTACTCATAACGTGCTTTGCCATGGAAAATGGCAAGTGCTACAGTGGAACTCGACTCGGGAATGCCTGCTCGTAAGGTGAATGCTCTGCCCACTACACTATTGCTATGCTACTTCATTTGCATATTTCTTCCTTGCTATTCTCTTCAGCCATTTAAGCTGCATTAACCGTCGCTAAGAGATGGGAATACCCGTGCACCTATGGTTAGCTTTAATCGGATTTAAAAAAAATAAAAGGGTTTCTTCATTTTATTTATATATACTTTTGCTGTTGTACACAAGGGGGACTGTTGGTGGGGATATGCAGTCACCTATGAGCGGTCTTGCTCATTTCATACCCCTTTCTGCTGTTCTTCATTGTGGGGGGGCATGTATATTCTGAGAGCTTTGCTATCCGATACGCCCCCTGCACTCTTACACTCTCCATGTAAGCCTAGGAGCTTGGGCAGCGTGCTTCATTACTATGCATGGTGTGCTGCCATCCTGCTCCTAAACAGCCAACTCCATGCAGGACTAAGCTAGTCCTGCATGAAGGAATAGTAAATCCGGGGGATAATATTATAATTGGAACTGTACATAGAATGTTGATCTCCTGCAGCTCATTTTCTATTTATTTTAAAAATGTACTTGCAGGTTTTTCTGTATGGAATTCTTAAGCTCTTTCCATTTATCATGTAGATTTGGATAGTGGGATATAATATTAATTTCTTTTTGCCTCTGTTCTAACATTCTTCTTATGTTATTAAAGAATTTTCATTATTTATGACCTGCTTTTCAATGATCAGGTAAAATTATGACTGAACACCAGCAGAGTTATTGCATTTCATTTTGTCAAGAAGTGTAAGTTGCCTTTAGCTACAACCTGAAAATTGTAACAATTATTTAACTTGGCTTATCATCCTTAGTTGACATAATTTGTGATCTCTTTTAAAATTCAGAGGTACAGACAGGTTTAAGTTCACAGGTGGATGTAAGCATGTTGAAAGAAATGCTTTAATAACTTTATTTTCAGGTCTTTCTCTTAACTGGCATCCAGTCATGAAGGCAAATGCCATATTTGCAGGTCTCAAAAGCTCTGAAAAATGTACTTCAATTTCTGCACCAAACCACAAAGTTTGGAATTTACTGCTACTTCATGAAAGCTTTTTTGGAGGGGGCCTTCATCCACTGCAACACCCAGCACAGATACTGTGCCAGCGCACCTCTGCTAGCTATATATGCAACATTTGAAGGTGTGTAGCTCATAGTAGGGGAAATACTTTAATACAGTGCAACCCCATACTTAGCATATACTTGACATTTTCAAAATAAAATTCTCTCTCATTTGACTATCACAGGATGGTACTCATAATAATATAAGGTACATAAGCCAACTATTTTAATATTATTTTCCAGTGTAAAGGTCATCAGGTTTTGCACTGAAATGAGAAATCAGTCCAAATATTATTTTATTTTATGACTGAAGCACACAGGATATTTTAAGAAATAATCTTTTTAGCTTTTAGTATACTAATTACCTTTTTATTATTTTGTTTCTGTACTTCACAATTTTATATTTGGAAAAATGTTTCCTGTAAATGTTACTGAGATAAAAGTCAGTGAAAACTCAGTTGTATGAAAACAATATGTCAAAGTTTCTTCTTAATTAAACTCTCTTTAAAAAGCATTTGTTGTAGGGAGGCAAGCCCCCCCTGCCACTAATATGTAATGTAAGCCCTTTACACCCTCAAATTTAAATATAACATGTCCACAGTCACAACAAGGGGAAAAGAGAAAAGACCACATGGACACAGTTTTATAGCTGGTACACAAACAGAAATCACACCAGCACACATTTTCTCTGGCGACAAGTGAAAGGGGAATACAAAAATGGTGAATCTAAACTGATGGACTGAAGACTCATCCATTTGGAACTCATAGACTTGGCTGTGAGACTATTTTTTACAAATTATGCCTTAATATGCTTTAACTGTTTTATCACATTCACTAGAACTTTCCCTAAGGAACAAGCAAGAATATCTTAAAATACAAACTGCTATTTTGGAGTACCTTTCCAAGTTCAGCTTGTAGTTTCTATGTGAACTCTAGCCAGGAACCATGAAATGTTTGACTTATTTTTTAGTTGAGATATTTCTAAAGATCAGTAGAAGTGTGACAATTTTCTTTAGCAGCTTTTCCTGTTAAAGATAATCTTCGGACAATAATAAGCTGAATAAATAAAATCTTTAGAAATCAAGCACAAGTAGATTTAAGCTTCCGAGAACTTCATTTATTATTATTATTATTATTTATTTTACATTTGTTGACCGGGCTAGTCTAACTGGATATATGTCCATTTTCACTACAGGGAGAGAAAAGCTCCAAGAACTAGCAGTGACAAAGAATACAATATTTAGTAAATAGTCAAGTAACAGTACATTGTCTGTGTTGGGAAGAACAAAAATAGTAATAATTCATTTAGTAGGTTGAAGTTAATATCAATAACAGAGAGATAAACAAAGACAATAATATATATATATATATTTTTTTTATATAGATTACAAAGTAAGTATCAAAAAATAGTATGGAAGAGAGGTGTAGAGAGAGCAAGAAGGGGAATAAGATGTGAGTCAGGGTTAGAGCATGGACAAAACCAGTGAGATTTAAAATGTTCTTTAAGATGTTTTTTAAATTGGAAAGTAGAAGCAAGGGTGGATAGTTCAGTAGGAAGCTGGTTCCAGTTTTTACCTACTGTGTTGGAGAAAAGTGAGTCCCCAGCTTTGTTTTTTGACTTACTAGTGGCAACAAGGAGCTTATTAGCTGAGCATAGTGTTTCAAGATTTTTGTATAGTGTGATCAGATTAGTGAGGATAGGTGTATTGTTAGGGTGATAAATGATCTTTTGGGTGATAACTAGTTGTTGACAAAGTAGTTGATTTTGCATTTCTAGCCATCCCAGTTGTTTAAGGTTCAGACAGTGACGAGTTCTAAATGGGGTACCATTTATATTTTATATTTTATAATTTATATTATTATAACTGGTGGAAAGTTTGGTAAGGTTGTTCTTAGATAGATTGGTATATATCGCAGAAGCATAGAACAGGGTAGAGATTAGGTGGGTCTGGGCAATAGTCATTCTGGCTGATGGGGTGAGGAAGGGTTTGATTCTGTAAAGGGTGCCTAGTTTTTTGTTAACAGACTTTATTGTAGAATTAATGTGGTCATCATAGCTAAGGTTGTTAATTGTTAAACCTAGTAGACAGGTTGTAGTGTCAGGGGTTATGTTAGTACCATTGTTTGAGGTTATTGTGAAGTTCAGCTGAGGTGATTTTAGAGTTGCAGCAAAGAGCAATAATTTTGTTTTTTGGGGTTCAGGAGGAGGCAGTGTTGTGTGAATCAATTTTCAGCACTGTTGAATACAGTTTGAGTGAGGGATTGGAGAGAGGCTATGGTCTTGGCTGAACAAATTAAAGTAGAGTCATCTGCATATTGTATGCAGGTGGCTTGAGGAATTTAGGTATTGTGGATCTGGATCTAAAAATGTTCATGCCCAGGTAAGCAGTGTGGTGTGATGCCTACATGGAGTATTTTTCTAGAATAATGGACTCCAATTGTTACTCCTAGTACTCCTCTACTAAATGACATATTACTATTTTTGTTCTTGCCAACACAGACAATGTACTGTAACTTACTTGACTAATTACACTACAACCCGTCTACTAGGAGTAACACAACCACTTTTGTAAAGATATTTCAGTCTTCAAACCTCAGGAAAAAGTATAGATGTTTACTAGATGACTGATAAGATGATTAATAAAAAGTACAGAAGGGATCTTCTGCTTTTTCTCAGGCTAGCTCTGCAGTTGTCCAAGTGTATGTACCAGGTGTTACTACTTCAGGTAGAAAGTATCAGGTGAGGTTAGTGTAAATTCTCAATTGAGAGATACCCCTCTTATTTGACTGACTCAGTACTAGTCATTGAGGTGAGTGGTAATGTGACACATTGCCTTACACCATGGTACTTACACAAATCTATGGTAAAGAATATGAAACGGTGTCTTCACATCAGATTTCTAGCCTCATTCTGAGAGGTTTTGATTTGGCAGATTAGAATCATCCAGAAGATAAGCAGTGTAGCTAAAACAAGAATAATGAACCAAAAAAAAAAATTACTTGTTGTGACATCCTGCTATACCCACTGGAATGCAACAATTAATGTCACATCCCTCACTATCCTGGGTCAGTAACTAAGGAGCTTCAATCCTCACTACTGACTCCAATGTGAAACTATCACTTAAACAGGAGTAATATTTCACAGTTTTCCCCTAACAGGACAACAGGAACATGTTCTATTTTCCTGGGACTGGACTATATACCTCTGACCACCTCAAATGTATTTTCTTATTACACACTTTAGAGCAATGTGTCCCACTTTAAGACCTCTGATACACTCACACTCAAAGTAAATTTTAATCTCACACATCACACATCAAAATAGTTCTGAGAAAGCCTGACACAGCTTTCCAGCTGTGTCTCTTCCCCAAAATAATACAGTAATGCTGTCACCAATCAGAGTGTCTTCATGCCCTTCTAAAAGGGTGCCCAGTTATGAAAATTAAATATCAAAATAAATGATAGCTATGACCATAAGCGACCAAGTCTTTGAGGTGACCTGGGGAGTACCAAACAGGTATAAACACTCTGTAATCTCTAAATAAAAACACTGATTTCCAGCCACAATGTAAAGTAATAGAAACATTCAATAGTAAGTAAAATGATTACAAGAATGTAAATCAATAGCTTTCAATAAACACCAAAACTCAATCACCAGAAATGCAAAATTAAACTGGAGGATTGGAGTCCCTTATTCTAGAAAAATACTCCATGTAGGCATCACACCACACTGCTTACCTGGGCATGAACATTTTTAGATCCAGTAAGTTCTGCTGAGTGGCACATGCACAGTCTAACACGGAAACTTCCGTGGCATGCAGATCACCTATAAGCAGGTGAATGTCATGCGAATGATGCAGGTAGAGTGATCCAGCAAGCAGATAGGCATCTGTTTAGATCCCATGTCAGTGTCTGCAGTGTACGTGGAAAAATTCTGTGTGCAGGAGTATAGACAGACAAAGGGAGTTGTAGAAATGGAGATATATGGACAGAAATGTCATACAACATACACAGATTGGTGAAACTATTAGCTTGTATGTCAGAAAAATTAAAGGAAGTAAGTTAAATACATTTTTTTAATAATCTGGGCATGTTTGCTCAGCATGTCGCACTGTGCAAACATGCTTCATACAAAAAAAAATGTAAAAAAACTAATTATTATGTGACAGAAATGTATTACACATCTGTGCGTGGAGTCCTTACAATGGTGCATTGATGCTGTTGCTAATGTGGTTGGGCTCTGACATTTGTAGTTTTCAGGCTGTGAGCATGGATACCTATGCAAATGAAGTGGAGGTAATAAATAGCAGGAAGGAGTAATCCTGTCCGCATATCCCCTTCGTGTAGGCTTAGGCTCATGTGCTGTTTAGACAGGATGTAGCTGACACCGGGGGGGTGTCTACTAATTCCTAAGCTCATTTCAGTTTAGGTGCATGTGTTTGCATGGTGCATCACCTGAGTGTGTCCCTTTGGGAGGGGGGGTGTTCACTAACTTCTAACCTTTGTTTACCTTCCGGGGGTGTGTTTGTGTGGTGTGCCACTGAGCTGAGCATGTTTAAACAAAAATGTATTTAATTAGTTTTTACCCTTGTTTAAGCTAAAATAGGGCCATTAATTATGTTAACTATATTGTAGGCAGGGGGAATGCATCATAGCTACCACTCACACATTCTACACCTACAGCAGAGCTCTATAAAGTATGCCTACACCCTACATTCTGATTTTACCCAGTAGTCTGCACCACTGGAGTACAGACTTGTTAATTTTAATTGAGAGAATGCTAGGGGCTGCTGCAGGTCTGCTGCACCTGTATTTGCTAGTTGCTAAAGTCAGTGCTGTTGCTGCTGCTGACAATAGGCCTAGACAGAGAAAGAGAAGAGTATTCATGCCCAGGGTAACCTTCCAGGAGCTACATGAACTGGAGATTGTAGAGCACTACAGAGTGGACAAGGATATACTACAAGAACTCACTGAGCTCTGCCGCCCTCAACTGTGACCCAGAGCCAACAGAGGGGAACCCTTCCCAGTGGAAACAAAGGTATGTGTAGCCCTTAGGATACTAGCTAAAGGTACTTTCCAAAACCCAACTGGGGACATGATGGGGGTCTCACAGGCATCAACATCCAGGGTACTCCACCAGTTCCTGGATGCCATGCTACCACATGAAGGTGAGCACATTTATTTTCCCCTCACTGCTGAGGTGAGGGCCAGCAATATGCAACACTTCTACCATGTAGCACATTACCAAGAAGTACTGGGTGCAATAGATTGCACTCATGTCCACATCAAGGCACCACCAGGTGAGGAGGGTAGAATCTATATCAACTACAAGGGGTACCACTCCATCAACTGCCAGGTCATGTGCAATGCCCAGGGGATTATCATGAATGTGTGTGCTGGCAGCCCTGGCAGTTATGACAACTCCCATATCTAGCATGCATCATAGCTGTACCAGATGTTTTCTGGGGGGGGGCATCCCATATGGCCATTTACTGGGGGATGCTGGCTACACCCTGGAACCTTGGATGATGACAACCATCAGAAATGCACACATACCCATGGAGGAAAGCCATAATGAGGCACATGCACAAATTAGGAACATCATAGAGCATGTGCTTGGGCTTCTGAAGTCATGGTTCTGGTGCCTTGACATATCAGGTGGAGCTCTGAAGTACTCTCTAGCCACATGTGCAAATATGTTCACAGTATGTGCTATGCTACACAATATGATCCTGTGAAAACAACTGTAGCAGGATCAGCAAAGGGAAGGGATACACATTCCCCCACCAGTGCCTAGGTCACCACAGCCACAGTCACGGGAGAACTCAGGTGATGCACCCCTGATGATATCCCTGTAAGCAGATGTAGGCATGCCTAGTATGGCCTGGCTTTGGCTAAGACACAATGCATAGCACATTCACTGACAACCTAGGGCCCTAGGGATTGACACCTTACTTCTATTCACATACATATAGTAAAACTGATGCCAGGCAACCAACACAACCTGTACCTATCTATGTTTTGGCTGTACACTGCTTGCATCAGACAGTGTTAGCCCTGAACTACAGTTCTGTCAGCTGCTGTATTTGCAAGGTAAGTCCCTAACCTACACACTACCTGTAAGGATTACTATAATATGGTATTGTATGAATGGATCTGCTGCATTTATGTAAGAAAATATAGTGGGTTATTTGGACACAAGTAACATCTACAGTGGACTACAGGTACTCAGTCCAGTAGTATGTGCTCTTTAATATTCACTAGGCCTCATGGTTGGAATATGCACTACATCAGTCAAGGGAGATGTTAAACAGTGGGGTCACATGATAGTTAGACTACTGTGTATCCCAGCAGAACATGTGGTGCTGTTTCCCCACACCCAACATAACATTTTTCCCATATAACCACTTTAACAGTAGGTCTTCAATGGTATATCAGCAGTCCAGGCAAATGCAAGGCAGTAACATAGAAATTGATCCCCCATTGTATGTCTCACTTAATGCAGGAATAACAACATATATATGTACACTGTTGATTGCGTGATGAATGGCTACTCTCTGGCTGGTAGCTTGTGTGGCTTAGTGGACTAGGGAAGTTAGCATGGGTGATGCCTTTAATGGTTCAGATCTGGAAGTATCCACATCTTTTGTATGTGAGGTATTATTATGTTGGTGTTTTCACAGACTGTCAGTCTGTATGTGGTGTAACTTTATGAACTTCTGCACATATTAATTACATCACATAGCTGGAGAATGCCATGGACATTTTGAGTGAAGTGCAGTAAAACAGAAACAGGGACAGATGTCAGTGTCTATAAAACACAAAATCTTGGCATGCCCATATACTTAGTTAAATTGAGTGCACTCCAGTTGCCCCTTGATCAAATTGACCTGTTATGTATACATATGTCTATAAATACATACATACATATATGTATACATATCCGTCTGTCACTATCTCTCTCACATACATAGTGTATCTATGTCTATGTATTTTCAAATAAATATATACCCATATAAATAGTTCTACATATATATATATATATATATATATATATATATATATATATCTAAATATTAAACACACCTCTCAGTGTCTACCCATACATCTACATAACACATATACATATCGCATACACACACAGCTACATTTATACATACATCCCTGTTATATAAAGAAATATGAGTATGGATGTCTGTATTATCCCACATACCCTAATACTAGTGAGCAAGGCTGCTTTATCACACATCTAAAATGCTGCTCAAAGGATACAAAGTAAGGGCTCAACAGTACATAAAGCACTTACCTACAGACCCCTGTGTCTGCTGGATGTCACCACATAGACAGTAACAGGTGAGCAGGTTCTGTAATGTATAATGTTGTCTATGCACACATAGACAGGGCACATTGTTCCTGCCCACAGGCTTGCCCATCCAAATAGCCACATATGGCCATACTGCTAACTGTTGACACTTAGCTAGGATAATAACAGTTATCTCACTGCTAAGATACTACATGCAGATAACAGCATGAAGCAATATCACTCTGCAGGCCACAGATGCTGTTCAACACAAGCCTAATTTGTGTAATCCACAAGTAGTTTGCCTGCAATCACATATAAAACAGACATCAGCCATGGAGCAATAATTACTGTGATCTATAGTGTGCAAGACTAGATAGGTAGAGGTTCTAATCTCACTGCAGACCACTTTGTGTGTGTATGCTCTTGCCAAACAACTGAGAAACCCACATTGGATATCAAACTGCAATGTTTATGCACTTTTTGATCCTGTAAGCTGCTGCTTGCTTCCAAACTACCCCTTCTACAAGGCCTGATGATGTCATCTACCTTAAGACTACCAGCTGCCACTGTAGTACCCAACTTAAGCCATGACACATCTGATAAGTATTGTGATCTACAGTGTGCAATACTAGACAGGTAAGGGTTCTAATCTCATTGCAGGCCACTTTGTTTGCTTGTCTATGTCCCTATGGCATAAATATGATCACCTCAATAACTTAGAAAGAGGTTGGGTTTTGTAGAATTTTATTTGTAGCAGGTAATGTGGCCCTCCAAATGCCTGATGACAACTAGGCCTGTTGATGTCATCAAGCATAATATTTCCCAAACTGATAATATGATCAGACATGAGATGTGTTGTATGCATTACATACTGTGACCTGCAGTGTGTACCATTACATAGGTAAGTGTTCAAATCTACATACAGCTAATCTGCATTAGATGTGTGCTGTGCCATGACTTGTAAGCAGCAATTGGAAATGGTGCTATCCTCAAAGTATCCATTTTTGTGTGTGTAGCTGTTAGAGCAATTTACATTAGCTTATGGAACCATAAGACATATGAACTTCACTGTACAGCCATCACTATCATAAACAACTGTATACCCTTATTTACATGATCAGCACATATTGCCCCAGTACAAGAGGGACACAGGCAGAAGCCCTGTGGTGAAATGATGGTCACCCAGCCAATCATACAGATGGTATGTGCTGAGGTGCACTGAGGTGCTCTGCTTGCCATTTGCCAGGGCTCTGTTTCAAAGGTGGGTTAAAGTCTGTTAGACAACTCTCTCCCACCAGCATGTATTAGAAATGTCACATGCTAGGTTAATGTCCTTAGAGTGATTAATCTATGTACTATGTCACCTAAAGATATACAGCATTTACAATCAAGCGGGGTCACACATTGCCCCATATGCAAGGCTGAGATCACCTCTTAGTAGTCTATATGCCACAAGTCCCAATGACACTCATTTCAGATGATCCCCATTGAACACATGCTGAAGTCATGAAGTTCCCTTGTGAGAAACCACACTGTTGTGTACAAGTTCCAGTACTGCTTTGAGAGGTCCATTACCAAATGGCCATTGCACTCAGATATTGGCATGCTGAGTGAAGTTTTCATGTAGGTTATGAATATGACAATTATGGGTGCTTATGCCCTCATCTATGACATATGATTCCCATCATACCACTGGGGAGACATGGTGATCTCAGGCACGTTAGGTGTAAACCTGTGTGGCCAGGTCTTTGTGCCCAATTCTTTCACCACTAAGTATGTACATTACATGTTGTGACTGTTGCGCTACTTACCAGGTACATAGGTGTTAGTGATGGAAATGACACTAAATATATATTAGCATGTAGTTTATGGCCATTACTATTTCAACAGGTATTTGTTCATCAAATCCCCTCTTGTAGGATATTGACATAACTCACAGACTCCAGGAGTGCACATAGTTTGTGGGCATCAGTCAACATTGTTAACCACAGACAGTATTTGCTTGTATCATGGTTAAATGGATTTCAGGCAGTACAGGACCCAGGACTGAGCCCATTGAACACTGCTGCTTACAGATCAGCTATTGGAGGTGGATGTCACTATATTGAGTATGTGTGTCATCAATGAGCCACTACGTGACCCCTACAATGATAGCACCATTGATGCCTAAGTGGGTGCTTTGTAAATGATGCCTGACTGGGGGATATAGTCAGATGGCTTGGCTCACTCCAGGGGGTTGTATGCCTTGATGTCCCCTCAGCCAGGTCCTTGTTGACTGCCTCAGAAATGTCCACCACACTTTCTTGTTCAGTGTCTCCACCCTCTGACTGTCCAATATCTGTGGCCTCTGGGGAATGGGTATGTGTAGGTATACTGACTGTTTGTAGTGACAATGAGTGCAGAGGAATGATGTCAACCTCTGGGACAAATTCAGCCTCTGAAACCCCAACCTGTGCCTCACTGTGGCCATCATCATCATCAGTGTCTGAAAAGACAGTGACATTAGGTTGTGTAGGGAACAGAGACCAATCACCCTGGTCACCTGTGATAACAGAAGAAAAATCAGTGCATTAATACCTACACTATTATGCTCTACAGTACTATGTTGCAATAAATGTACAGGTCTATACACTGCTGGCACTAGTATAAACCTGTTGAAACCCCAACCTCATATAGTAGGACAAGAGGACATTACTTTTCCTACAAACAGCTTTAGCTACATATAAATAAAAGCTCTTTACACAGCAATTACATCAGCAATAATGACTGGTTGTCCAGTCAGCTGGGGTGCAGGCAGTGGTTTCAGTATGATTGCAAGTTGTTCCTAATGGTGTCAGTAATCCATGACAGATCCCATGTAAAATGCAGACTGGAATGCTAGCATGTCCAAAAGATGGTGTGTATCCTCCATAGAGTGGCCATTTATGACCTGCTCTGTAGATATGGATGTTAATGGTGAGGTTGTCGAAATGTCATGTGCTACATGTGGTAGGGATAGGGGAGTGAAGTTGATGCAGACCATGTGGGACTACAGGTTAGCTAAGAGTACAGATCCATTCTATGTGGCATCATTATGTATGAGTTTACTGACAATCTGGGCCTGTCCTTTGAAGTTACACATGTAACTACACTGTGCTTTGTGGTTCTGCTTTGTGTGGGTGGCTAATTTTGTAACTTACACACAGCAATGTCCACCTCTTATTGTACAGCCTGATAATAGCAGTTGTCCACCAGGCAGGTTTGCTGTGTCATGAGGAGCCTTGTACTCTTCCTGTCAGGTACAGCCAAATTCATGCAGTTGTAATGCTGCTGGCATAATACATGGGTGCAGAGGTCTGCATACTTGCTGGTCCCATCAGAGGGGAAGGTGCAGTCATGCTATGTAAACTATCCCACTGGAGGTAATAAATGGCTTTGTTGAAATATGTGTCTGTATTGTCTGCAAGGGAGAGTTAGTGCTGGTAGTTTTAATGACACTAATCTGTGGTCACATCCCACCAGGGAGGACCTCATATTTGGGGGTTGCAGTGGTCATCCATATTGGTAAACATATGATGCAATATGTTGGTCCTCCTTGGGAGGATGTCATGACACTGCTCCAGGGTATTGCAGTTAAGGACGTAGACTAACCTTTGGGCAAGTGAGCTGTTGCATCACTAAGCAACACAGTGGGTAGCAACTTAATGCCATTCAATACCATGGTGTAATGATATATCTTCATAGACACACGTACACACAAATACGCACAATGGGTGGCTGTATTCATGGAAATGATCCTGTAGCTGGCTGTTGCTTGATTTTGTGCCCTTCCAGTACTGAATGGCACCTGTAGTGTCTCCGGGAAATCATAGTGTTTCACAAAATAATTTATGAGATAGACTACACATGTGCGGTCTTGACATGGACTCCATAGGACATGTTATCTGCAATGCGTATTGCTGTACCATGAAACCTGTGTTGCTGCTACAGTTGTAATATATGCCTGTGTAGTGACATAGCAAGGGTGCCACTGTACACAATGATGATGAGTGCCACATTCAGTATGGCAATGACAGTCTGGCTCTTACATCACAGACCTTTCTATTTAGGTTGTGCAACACTGAATGCAGCCCCACATCTTAACGACCACAATGAGGTACATTATTGACATTTGTGAAGACTCTGCACAGTTGACACATATGGTAATCAGAAATGTCCTGACAATACTGTCACATATATCAGTGCAGTGACACCTACAAGGCATACATATGACTCTAACATGTGTACAGTCAGAAAATATCTGTTCAGTTGTCAATCATGCCGACAGTACACCACTCCATGCAGCAGGCCTGGGATGACACTTTAGGAATTACATTGCTGTAAACCTACATCTACCACAAAACAGTGTTGTGCTTACCAGGAGCAGGACCACGGCCTTATCCAATACCTGATGGACCTGTGAAAAGTTGAGAGAAAGGTAATGTCAGTACCACCGCATGTTGCTTCACAACAAGGCAATACATCCATATATCTCACATTTACAGTAGTTACTGTGTTCATTGTTATATCAGTCATCTGAGGATGAGAGTCAAACTGCAGTTATACTCTTCCCTCCCAAAGAACACAGACCTGACACTCACGTAAGAGTATGTACACCCTGACACACTGAATGCTATAGTATTGCAATGGTGATGAAACTAAGCTTACTTGCAAGCTCCTCTGCCATGGAAACTGTGGCACCCACATCCATGATGTATGGTGTGATGGATGCCTGGGAGCTGTCATGTGTGCCTAGGTTCACCAGGAATTCTTCAGTGGCTGACAGTGGTTGTTCTGTTGCAGACCCTTAACCTGTGACACAACAATCCCTGGCTACATAGACTGCTCTTCTGCATGCAGCATTGGTCATGTCCATTGTATGGTGTCTAACCTGCTCATATGTCCTGCTCTGATAACTTGTGACATTCACATCACAGACAGGGTCAGCCCACAATGCTGCCCACGGTTACCTGTTTTGCCTCCTCTGGACAGTAGGAGTTTATGGTGTTCCTGGAGGCCTTCAACTATAATATCATTCTCTGCATCTGTGAAAGGTGCATGGCATCTTGGGTACATGATTCCTGCAAGACAATAGAATAGGAACACATGTCAGGATCACATACATGGAAGTACACTATGTAGAGATACAGTAAGGACAGAATGGCTGGCAGTATCCACTGCTTAATCACACATGTCATATTCCACAGTGTGCAAACATAAGTGTGTGGGTACAATGAAGATACTAGTGATAGTCAGCTATTCCTGTGTGTGCCATGACAGATACTGCTGTATGATCATACACCCAACACTAGAGTCTTTTGTACTCTGTCCCTTAGGGGCTATCCCCCTGATAATACATCAAAACAACAGTGCCACACAATAACAGTGTGGTATTACAACCGCTGTAAAGGGACAGTCCCATGAGACCAATGTGCCACATTGACAAAAAACATTCCACCCTTGATGTATTGTACGTCTTCTGTAGATGTAAAAATTCTAGAGATCAATGACATGTCATTATCACAGTTCTAAGAAAGGCTTAATGCTGTAATCCCTATTCCCTGTAAGTATATTCATACATCTGCATCCTGTTGTAAACAAAAAGGTTGCATACCTGCTGGAGTGCAAAACTCATTTGTTGATATGTGGTGATATTTAAGTTTTTGCAAACTTGCGTTCTGTGTGCAGAAAGTCTTATACAGAATGGTTCTCCATAGCCAGCATGTTTGCCTTTTAACATGGTTCTCATTAGCAGGTGATTGCATCTTAACCAGTCTGGTTCTGAAATGATAAGTGCAGCCAACACAGCTGATTTGCTCTATCATCAGTCAATGACATGCAACCACTGTACAAGATATAAGGCCTCCATGTGCATAGATTACAAGTTCTTTCTGATATGTTGTGCTGGTCATTACTGGGGTGAGGAGACTATGTCATCACAGAGGGTAGGTCTGTAGCAGCTAATGTTACACAGAGATGTGTGTACTACAGGCTGCAGCTGCTGCTGCTGCAGGTAATAGGTCTAGGCAGAGAGAGTGTGGACACTTTGGAGGACAACAAGTTGTAGGAATAACTGTGGCAGCTCTGTCAGCTCTGTAGTAGAGGCAGAGCCAGAGTGACGGTAGCCAGTCCACTCCATTTAAGGCATACGTTTAAAATAATTATGTTAGGCAACAGTATCATTAACAGAGTACTAGGCTGCATGTTTGTTGTGTCCTTGAGGAAATACATATATATATATATATATATATATATATATATATATATATATATAAAACACATTATAAATATCCACCATTTGGAGAACTGTCAGACCACGTGTTACAGTCTGTTACTCATTTGGAACATGAATGCTGGTAATCCTTGTTACAAGCAGGGCTTCATATGTGTATGTTAGTTGTGCAGCTGTGCTAATCTGCAGTGTGAGTTTAAAAGGATTGTGTACTGCACTCTTATAGTCACAGGTCTCATTTGTATTACCTGAGTTAAAATTCTCTGTGAATGCGTATTATTGCATGATATGACACTTTATGCACTTATAATTTTGCTATAGGAATAGATTGAAAAAACTACTCATGCCAGAACACAAATGCCCAGAGATTCCTCAATTTTATCAATGCAAATGCCTTGGAACAGTTAGTCGATACTCCCACAAGAGGTGGACCTGGTATTAACCAGCATGAGTATCCATTTCAGCACCCCTTCGGTATCATCCTCCCTGGTAAGATCCAACCATAAACCGGTCACTTTCAAAGTCACCATCTCCCCTGATCCCCCCCCCCAGCTAGGGTCAAACAAAAAACTTCTCCAAACTGATTACAACCTCCTGAGGGATGGTATAAATAGCTTCACAGCCCCCTCCCCCACTATAGGAACTGGTACCAATGTCCAAATCTACAATAAAGTACTATACAAGCATTTGTATAGATGCATGGAATCAGGACTACCTGATAAGACAAATCATCCTCTGCAAGGAAGAATAAACCTGTCTGGTGGACATCTGCAATAAATAAACTCTATAACAAAAGAAAACAATTGCTGTCCAGGACCAAGAAGGAGCAGGTGCCCAACTGGAAGCAATCTTGCCTTAGCCTGAACAAGTAAATAAGAGCACTAGTGAAATAATCTAAAGCCAACTTTGAGTCCAAATTGGCCACATCTACTAGAGACAATCATAAGGCCTTCTTCACATATGTCTGCAATCTCAAAGGAAGCACCAAGATCTGTTCAGAACTGGTGGTAAAGGACACCACATACACAAATGCTATAGATATAGCTAATCTACTGGCTAACAGATTCAGCGAAAACTTCTCCCCTCTGTCCCCATCAGTAAATCAGGACATTCCCAGTACCTGTCCCCCACCCATTTATCTCTAGGGAACAGGTCATCACTGCCCTCTGAAAGGCAAATAAGACAGCCTCCATGGGACCCGATAACATCCTAGGCTGCATCCTACATGAACTCAGGCATGAACTTGCAGCACCATTAGGCACCCTATTCAACCAAAGCCTGAGTACTGGCTTTATCCCAGTCAAGTGGAGGACAGCCACTGTCATCCCTTTACACAAAGGTGGAGTGTCTTCGATCCAGGAAATTATAGACCCATCATCCTAACTAGCCTGATCTGCAAGGCCGTGGAACAGATTATCATGGACCTCATTAACAGGGACATTGGCAACCTCCAAATACTTGACCCCACACACTTTGGCTTTGTCAAGGGGAGGTCATGTCTGTTTAATCTGGTTGACTTCTTTGAGACAGTCACCAAAGCCATGGACAAAGGGAAGATGGTGCACACCACCTACCTTGACCAGGCCTAAGCCTTCGATACAATTCCCCACTCAGGAAAAGTAGATAAACTCTCTCAGCTAGGCATCAAGCCATATGTTACCAGATGGGTAGCAGACTGGTTCACTGATAGAGCCCACCTAATCTAAATAGAGGAAGTCACCTCAAGCAGTAGACCCTTAATGAGCGGCGAACCCCAGGGATCAGTCTTGGGGCCTCTGTTATTTGGGATATACTTCTCTGAGATGCAGGCCAAAACCAGTGGGCTATGGCTAACCAAGTTTGCAGATGACTGCAAGCTGGACGCAGTCATCAATTCCCCAAGTGAGGTGGATGTCCTCCAAGAGGGCCTCACCCAAACAAATGACTGGTGCCATAAACATGGCCTCAAGATGAATGCCAAAAAATGTGTCATCATCCCCTTTGGGGAGAGCAATGTCCCCACATATTATCACATTAATAACAATGTCCTAAGTACACAATCAGTAGTGAGGGATTTGGGCACCCAGGTTGATCGCAACCTGAGTTTTGACCGCAATGTTGCTTCCATTTTATGGAAGGCTTTCTACATGGCCCACCTCATAAGTAAGGGTATCTCATACAGGGACAAAGAGGTCATAACATCCCTGTATTCTTCCCTTATAAGGTCAATTATTGATTACAATGCCCCTTTCGGCATGTACACTGCAAAGCACATGCAGCAGCTGGAGACACGAGAGAGGTTCCTCACCAGGCGAATCCAGGGCCTCAAATATCTACCCTACACAGATAAGTTAAAAGCCCTATCCCTCTACTCAGTTTCATACAGACTCCTCAGAGATGACCTCTGTCTGGCATACAAAGCAATCTCAGACCCCGCCTTGATGGGACTGCTGCATATCTACAAGAAAAGCTGCTCTTGAGCAACCCATACGCACGGCCTCAACCTGGTCTGTGATATCAATAAAACTTGTTGACGAGACAGATTTTGGTCCCATAGACTCCCCATCTGTGAAATAGACTCCCTCTCCACATCAAGCAGAGTACCTCATTATCCCTTTTTAAGTGAAACCTGCATAACTGGATGGGAAACAAAACACACCCCTGGGATTCCACCCACGTCCCTGCTGGACAGGGGATTTGGGTGCTGACTTCTCTAAACATGGGCTAAACTCTTAACATGGGCTAAACTCTTGGCTAGGCTGATAAGGGCCTCAAGGCCAATAGCCTAGTATCCTCCTATGATCCTATGATCCTATGAAGTGTGTTCCTATCAGCAGGCCTGTGACTTCCATCAGTAACAAGCAGACATTTAATTTGTAATGCACTGTCTAGATAAAGACTGCATGACTCAATCATTAATTGTTGGCTTTACAATAATGTTATTTAAATCCTACACTCCACTGGATTTCAAACCACTACTGTGTGTGGCAAAACATACTGTTTGCTAAGCATTACATCTGAGTGACACCTCCAGGTGCATTTGCAGTTAGCACCTACTGATGCCTTGAGGCGTCAAATATTGTTTGTTCATATTTGCATCAATAATTCCAAAACCATGCTATGTACAAGGTTTTAAAAAATTCATCTTAACGGTTACACAATGGCAAACTCAACTGCATTAATATTTGACCTCTGTCTAGTGCAGCCAAAGAGATATTAACTGCTGTTTTTATGACATTAGTTTATATAGATATAATTTTCACATTTTTCTAAATATCTCAACAACCAAGGAACACAGACTGAACTCCATAGCCTCATATGAAAGCTCCCAGGTAGATGAATAAAATGATGCTAATAGTATGTGTGTACCTTGAGTGATTGCTGAGATACAGAAAGCTGTTTGCAAAGTATCACAAACAATACTTACTGTGTTTACTGTGACTTATAAAATTCAGTTTAAGACCTAGAAATATTATGAAAACAGTTTGTGCTGAAGAGTTTGCCATTTATTCTTCTTTCATAACCCCTATGGTTCCAGATATATGAACATTTATTTGAAATGTGAACACATAATTTGTTTCTGTCAAAAGGCTTCGACTCCACTCATTGGAAGTTACAGTGCAAACTTCCTGAGCTCCATTGGAGTGAATGAGTTAACAGACTGAGCTACCGAGTCATTGTTACAGCAGGTGTATTTGCAAGATATAAGTACTCGCTTACTTTTTTATAGCCATCATTATGTGCATGGCTTTATATGGATGTATTTCTGCACCAAGGTCTCTGTTTTGCATGTATTTTGCCAATAATGCTTTAACAGGTGCACTTGTAAATGTTTCTGATAAAAGGGGACATTTACCTGCTATCAGAGACTTCACTTACATCCATTCTTTTGTGTTTGGCTTTCTAGTGGTGTACTCTTGCACCATATTCCAAGGTGCACGTCCAATTTTTCCATCTATCTTTAAGCAAGTTTGCACAATCCAGCACAATGTGCAGCTCCACTGAAACATGCTTAATGAGTATAAGCAATTACTATGTTTTGTTTAAACCACCTGTTTTAATTAACAGCTGTGTGGCATGGCAGGTTAATGCAGTAGTCTACAGGTGAGATGGTCTTGGGTTCAAAATAGGGGACATATGTTTATTTTGTACTTGTTTAGTTTTTAAAACACATATATCAATATAGCTCCATTTAGCTGAGCTTAGTGAAGCCAGGTGACGAGGTGTGCTGTGTAATGTCCTGCTAAATATATATAAAGAAAAGAAAAATAGAGAGATAGGAAAGTGGTGAATGGGGTGCAAGCAGGGGGAAAACATAGTGAAAGGCAGGTAGATATGTGCAGGAAAGGTGTCGGAAAGAACCATAGCTATCCATTTCTTGTGCAGTAACAACTGTGCACTTTGACAGAATTTGTAGATGACTTTGGACTCTAACCCCCAGAGAGAGGGTTGAGGACAACATAATTGGATTGTTAAGCCAATTGGGTCAAATTGTGTGTGTCCAGTGGACAAGTGTGTGAAATGGAGAGCTATGTATGGGACGATATTTTTTTTGGGACATGTGCCCATTTTTTTTTTTTTGTTAAGGTGAGAGTGGAATGTTGGGGATAGGACATAGGTACATGTAGGGAAGGTACGTTGGGTAGGTGAGGAAGCTTTTGCAGACAGATAAGATAGACAAGACAGTAGACAGGGGTAGCATGTGACACAAGGGGGGGTAAACACCTTGGATGGGGAGGGTGTTGTGGAATCTCAGTCCAATATGCCTCCACAAGGTAGCAGCATGACTGACATTCCCACCCATGGGACTGTCAGCACTGGTCCATTACTGTCTCGAGGGTGGCAATGGTGGAGGCTGGGCTTCAGGGTGAGCCTGCCCCACCAGGGTGGCCAACATGCTCTCCATCTGATGCAGGCACCATCCAAACCCATGGTAGATGATCCTGCGCACCAAACCTAGCAGTTCATCACAAGTGACAACTCCCCTCCACCACCACTTCAAGAGGGGGAGCCCATCCCTGTCCTGTGGGGTGGTACTACCTGACACTGCAGATAGTGCAGGAGCAGCAGAGGGGCACCACCAGGCTGGGTTACAGATGTGCTGGGACTTGCTGCAATGGCTGGAGTAGGAAAGACATGCAGATCACAAGAACTGGCCAACCTTCACGACCTGTAGTAAAGTAGTTATAACAATTATTTAAGGTTAGTAATAACCAATGTTAGTATTAATAGACTGGAACATAATATTTATTAATCCAAATACATATTAAGGTATATTATGTGTAACACAACATTAAGTAACATAACAGCAAATATGTTAACAGCAAACCAATATGAATTAAACCATAAGGCCAATAAAACAGTTAGTATTACAAACTATGTTAATATTAAATCATAATAAATAACAATAAAAAATTAAAGAAGATAAGTGATGGAGAGAGAGAAAAACATACCATTAGTTACCTCTTAGGTAATATTACTACATAGGGTACTAAATACTTCTTTGGGTGTGTGGTGTCAGTTATGAGTGCAGTGACTATAATTCTTCTATAGCTGATGTAGCACATACATACCTCTCTAGCTGTTAGCATGGGACAGTATGGGCCAAGCAGTAACAAATGCATGTACACTACTAGATAGAATAGTTTCACATAATGTGGACTTACATAACTACCAAGGTGTTATGCAAATGGATTTGAAAATATATAGCATTCCAGGTAATCATTGATGTGGTAATCATGGACTAGACAGATTAGGCAGTTGTAATTATATTACAAAAAAAGTGATAGTTGGGAAATATGTTTGTGTACATTAAGTAAACTAGACAGCCAACATGTCTTAGTTCTCAGGTATGGGGGTAGAACCCAAAAGCTGTGACTGCAGGAGACATCTGCAATTAATGTAACAATTGACTGAAGCAACTTAAAACAGACATGCCATGAATACAGCCTAATGCAAATATTAAGACAGATTTATTTAGGAAAACACAATGCTGCTTAAGACTTTATTGGTACTGCTATTTATTATCTGTGAAATCTACACACAATATCTGCCCATAAAGTGGGCTACCTCACCAATATGCCTTTTGTTCCTGGAGTGGGATTAAAAGAGAGTTATGTGACTGAAAGTGGCCTGGAGACAGCCTTGAACCATATTATGAGTTGGGCAATATATTATTCAGGCCATTAGCTTTGCATTCCACAGCTATTACAGTTTGACACAACTGCAGATATGTTTGTGTACATTAAGTAAACTAGACTGCCATCATGTCTTAGTTCTCAGGTATGGGGATAGAACCCAAAAGCTGTGACTACAGGAGACATCTGCAATTAATGTAATAATTGACTGAAGCAACTTAAAACAGACATGCAATGAATACAGCCCTAATGCAAATATTAATCCAGATTTACTTAGGAAAACACAGTGTTGCTTACCACTTTATTGGTAGTGCTGTTTATTATTTGTGAAGTCTACAAATAATATCTGCCCATAAAATGGGCTACCATACAAATATACCTTTTGTTCCTGGAGTGGGAGTAAAAGAGAGCATTATGTGACTGAAAATAGCCTGTAGACAGCCATGAACGGTACTATGAGTTGAGTGATACATTATTCAGGCCATTACTTTTGCATTCTACAGTTATTACAGTTTTACACTTGACTGCAGCAACCTTACCATACACATATAATGCATAGAGCTCTAGTGCAATTATGTTATAACACCACAGTCCTGCTGTTCACCTTTCTGCTTATTATTATTGGTATTCTTTAGTGTTTATTATATAGTTGTTATTGTTCAGTTATTGCACTGCACTTCTAATTGTCCATTTATTGCACTACAGTTTCTATTGTTTATTCTTTATTGCAGTAGAGTTTTTTTATTCTTTATTGTTTATTGCACTACAGCCAGTATAATAAATCCAAAGTTACCACACTCACTGAGAAACCTGGCCAGGCGCCTAGCATGGGACTGGACATTGCGAGCCCTCTCATCTGAAGCTGTTGGGAGAGAAGCACACCATTATGCATATCAGTTTTGCACAGATTCAACTTACATTTTAGTAAAATACTGGAAGAAATACTTACATATGTCTGGGGCATGCCCATCCCTTGCCTCTTGGACACAGGTGTCCAAAGTTCCCCTCTTTCTACTCTTCAGGTCTTCATAGTGTTGATGACACTGCTCACTAGTAGCACTGGTAAGATCCCTGGTCAACTTGTAACTGCCCTGCAGCAGCCTAGGTTAATAACTGCATATCAGGAGCCCAATAAAAACCCTGGACCCCTGCACACCCCATCTCTGCACCTGAAAGTGTACATCATCTGCAGCATTGCCTGACATACTGTCCGTTAGATGGACTCCAATGAATTCTGCAGTATTCCCACCTATTGCCCTTAATATAGGATGTTTTCCCACCCTTACATGTCATAAAGCAACATTCAAAAAAGTGCCGCCATGCTTAGTATCTCACAAACCAGCTGACCGGAGCTGAGCATTGTGAAAAGTGGTACAAATGAGGTTTTAGCAAAGCTTAGCAATGCGCAAACAAAAGTGGCCATTAATCATGTTTAAGTGGTGCTTAGCACTGCGCAGCTCTTCCAAATGTAAAAGTTAGGTTTTTAAATTAAACAAAAATTTAGATTACATTAAACAATTAGTATGTCTGCTAGGGACTTGAACCAAGAACCCATGAAGCTTTAGACTGTCACTCTAAACATTTAGCTACTTGGCTAGTATACAAACTAGTGTACCTTTGCATATGCTACTAGGCTACCTCAGCAAAGCAGAAATAAATAATTAATTACATCCAGTTTCTCTATATAGATGTCTGGCAGGTGTCTGCTGTCTATGTGTAAGTGTGGTTTGGCATTGCTGCATTCCATGCCGCACTGAGCAAATAGACATTAACTACAAAAAAAAAATAATTCAACAAAAATTAGACACTTAAAACACAAACTATTACTTCACAGCACATTTCAACTGACACAGGGAGAATTGCAGGGAGCTTCACCATGTACATAACATATGACCAGCCTCATCACTTCTGCCTACACGGATTCAATATCAGTGTTCCTATGCTCTTCCTTGGCAGAGCACCACAATTAATATGGATGGCATTCTACCAAGGGGGAACCGTGGTCGTGTACATGGGTGCATTCCATGTAGACTCTACATGGAGCCTACATGGATTTTATTGAATCCTGGGGTCTATCTTAATAGCTAAGCATTCCTAATCTAACTAAAGAATACTGTCCCTGATCTAATCTTACACCTAACAGCAAGGCAAAAGGCAGGCTTACAGTTTTTGGTGAGTTCTCTTTCATGGGTGTCAACTGACTGCACAGCATTGTAACTGACTGTACTTCATAAAACTGTTCAGCACTTGACAAACTGCAGTCTTAACTATCTTATTTTAAAAAAAATAACAGTCAGCTGTTGGAAAAAGTTATTTTCCTGTCAATCAGCTGTTCAAATATTCACCTACCAATCAGGAACATTCTAATGACATCACCTACTGTTCAGCTGATTCTCCACAGTACTTTAGTATGTCCCTCTCAAACATGCGGAATTACCAATGCATCAAAACACTGACAGATTATTTCAGCATTCTGTGTAAACAGGGGAATACTCGACATTTAAAACTTATTTTCATTTTCTCAATTAGACATTCATACAATACAAGTTAATCTCAGAATATATACAAATCTCCTGCCAGACATGTTGACACAGATGACAGTGTTTTTATTTTCTTCACACTTATTATTATGGAAAGCAACACTTCCACACCCCATGCCCACCAAACCAGTGCCTCCTACATTGATCAGTCAACTCCTAGGTCACTTTTCCTGAGGGAAGAGGCAAAACTCTGTTAAGGTTTTTCATCACCCATCTGTTTTTCATCAGAGACTATATTATCAGCAAAATGTCTTTCAATTAGAAGGCCTTGATACTCATACCAGTAGAAAGATTAGTCTACAGTAGAAATATAATATGGTAGTTTAGAAAGATTTAGATGGGCTTAATTTGTGTGCAAACCTGCATATCAAAGTGTTCCAGTTTTACAGTTAAGCAGTGTGGAATTTTAAAATGGTACAAACAGAAGGAATAAATATGTATTTTTATTAATGTTGCTTATGTTTCCAAATAATAAAATATACATTTATGCTAAAAAGGAAATCCTTCCATTTACTATAATTAAAACTCCCTTTTCTTCTTTTGAAAGCTGTCAGAGAAATATGGTACAATATATACTTTTCACATGGGGACAAAAAAGTTTGTTGTGCTGACTGGTTATGATACAGTGAAGGATGCTTTAACAAACCATGCAGAAGAATTTGGAGACAGAGGACATGTGCCAATTTTTGAAAAATCTTTCAGCAACTATGGTAAGCTTTTGTCTTCAGAGCTGAATTACTTTTTATGTCTATTGCTGCATATTAATTTAATCTCTGATAACCACTTTATCCTATTCAGGTTTAAGATATATGACTGTATGACTTTATTAAATGTTTTACAAAAAGCTTCCTTATATGATATGTCTAGAGCTGAAGGATGACGTCATGAGCATGCCTGCTGTTTAGAGGCATGCTTTCCATCAGAACTGATAGTTACCAATGCCAGAAATGAACAAGAGATGCAGACACTCTAGCCTTTTCAGATGGACTGACCATATAATAGACAGATCTCATTAAAGGAATGGTGAGAGGGATTGTGGGATGTTGCACAACTAACCAAAGCACCAGCAGGGGTTGGGATAACTCGGCTTGGTTTCATGCTAGCCTCCTGCAATGAACATATTTAGGAGGACATGTATTGCAAAATACAGGTAATCTACAAAATGGGGAATTGTGCTGCTGTGAATGTACTACATTGTGCAGGATGTATATGGAGATGCATACGGGTGGGCAGATGTTGCATTAGAAAGGTTGTGTGCTAAAGCATATGTGCAACACTGGAAAATCCATATAAGTGGATCTGTGCAGAAATGCATGTGCTGTACTGTATGCCAGGCATATGGATATGTACAGTACTATGTAGGCTACACATTGTGTTTCAAGCAGGTGCATATGGGCTGTGGATGGAGATGTAACAGAGCTACATATTCTGCACTGAACATGCAATGCATGGGGTTGTGTGTAGGAGTGCATGTATTGCAATGATCAAAGCACTGTGTGAGGATGTGTGCAGGAAGACAAGTGTTGCACTGAAAAGGCATACAAGGGTATATGTGCAGGAGTGCATATGCTGCATTGACAGGCTGTGCATTTGTGTAGGGATGTACATATTGCAATGTATAGGCAAAAAATATGGGTGTGTGCTGTGGTGTGCACACTCCAATAGATTTTTGATCCTGGAACCAAGACAAAGACAGGCAGTATTACAATCATCCTAGCACCACTGGGGGCATGCAATTGCTGCTTGCAGACCCATTCACCAAACTGCTACTATCATGGGATCAGGAAATGATGAGGGACAACTAAAGGTCAGTAAAGTGGTAGTATGAAATTTGATTGTCAGTTATAAAAATAACATCTCACCATGTTTAGATCTGGTACATATACATTCTGAACAGGACCTATTGTCTGTCTTATAGAATATATGCTATCTGTTCTGGTCTTCCATTTATAAGGTACAACATTTACCAAAAAGTCAATTCTTTATGTAGTTATTTGTCTCAATACTTTAATCTACATTACAGAATTTGCACTGTATAGTTAAACAAACTTTCTTTAGGAAAATAAAATAAAAATAATATGTGAAAGTACTTAAGTCATTTGTAAGTGAGATTTAGTTTAAAACATACTTATTGATATGATGCACAAGGCAGACTTAACTAAGATTACTACTAACCAATAGACTTTCATTTTCCATGGCTTTCTCTTCCCATGAAATAATTATACCATCTTGAATTTTGGACAGGGTCTGTAGTTACCTGGATCCATAGATGGCCCAACCTTTTGCAGAGGGATGAGAGCTGCAGTCCTCCATTCACTTGGCAGGAAGCCTGTCTGAAGACTGTGGTTATATAGCGGTTCTAATGGTCCTGATAGGTTATGTTTCACACTGTTAAAGAGGCATCATAGGATGTTATAGGGATGCACAGATGCAGTGTTACTGGCCTTGGAATGTGTATCAAGGACCTGTTCCCCAGGTTAGTTGGGAGAGTTATGTTTAAGAGTATTTCCTAACTGGTGTATGGGAGGGGTGGAGGTAAAACTAGAGTTAAATTCATCAGCAAGTAAATTTGTTATAGCTGCTGGTTCAGTATAGGTGGCTCCAATTACAATTAGTTCTGCACACTGCTGTGTATTGCCTTTCAGGATGAGGACATAGCTGATAAAGGCCTTGGCATTGTTCTTGGTCAGGGACACTATATTTTCCTCAGATTTTGCTTTAGTAGACTTGATTAGTCCCCTATGTTGCTTGTTTAGATTTCTGAGGGTGTTATTACCTTATTACGTATCAACCTTCCTAATTTTTGTCATTATTTTCTTTCATTTATTGTACATCCTTTTGATGCTGTGATTCCACCAGTGGCCTGTTTTTGATTTTGTCAAGTACTTTTTCCCAGATAGGTACAGCTGTCACTATCCAGCTGTTAACATGATTGCACAGGGTTTCCATGAAGAATTCCATGTAGGTAGCAGTGTTCTCAGTTTTATGGTCTGACCTGACTAATGGGGGCAATACACTGGGGATGAAACATTCTCCCATGGTTGTGAAGACCAGGTTAAGGATGCTACTGCCCCTGGTGAGCATATGGACTCATTGATCCAGAGTGTCTGTATTTAACCATCATGGAATCACTGGGCCTGCAAGATTTTGGTTGCATGGGATTCTCAGTTTATGATATGATAATTAAAATCACCAATGAATAGGGTGTTAGGTTGTACAGAGAGTGTCTCCAGTCCATTTAAGTAAAAGCTCTCAGCTTCCTAGGTCATACAGGGGGATCCATAGATCGCAAGGATATAGCATAAAACTCTGTCTATAGTAATCTGGACAGAGAAAAGCTCAAGCACGTCATACTATATGATCAGTCTTGAAGAGAGATTGTTTTTGATGTAAATTGAGACATCTCCACCTTTTGCTCCTTCCTGTGCAATAGCTGGTCCAATCTTTATTATTTAAAGATGATATACACCAAACTGTCAATAAATTTTATTGTATTATTGTTAATCATTGTTTTTCAATCACCGTCTCATTTATGCTCTTACGTTATGCTATTATTTACATCAACTGCTTATTGGTCAATGTAAATATTTTCTGAAAGCCTTGGTCCCAAGACCAGTTGTCCGTATTACAGCCTTCCATTCTCTAGGAATTTGGCAATCTGCAAAATTTCCCTACCATAATAATGTGCTTTTGCCAGTTCTGGTAACAAACTGGAGATAAGTGCTCCACTAAAGTGACATTACTTCAAAGGCACTTTACAGTCCCAATATTTCTATCTTACTGATAAAGGGGGGACATGTATTTTGTATTGCATCCCCCTATAGATATCATCATTTTAACCAAACTTCCAAGACTTTGTTTACCTGTTGCAACTCTATCAGTCACTGGGACAAGCCAGGGCCTCTTTGTGTCCCATAACATTGTTGAGACCACATCAGGTTCCCATATTTTTGGCAATAATCCTAAGGGTTCTTTGGGACTGAAGGGGGTCTCCTGCATATATGACAAGAGGGCCACATTTGGACCACCACATAAACTGCAGCACTCACCATTCCTAGTCCCATTTTCCTTCCTCTCTAATATCTAGATCTAGATCTGTCCTTCTGTATCTATATTTTTCTATCTATAGGTACAGATACAGATATAGATGTGTTTAACTATTCCAAATTGCCAGTCTTTTCATGTGCAAGACTGCATTTCAGTGGGGACTGGGAATTTGCTCTTTCCCTTCTGTACTGGACTAACAGGGTGGGAATATATAAGACATAGGGGGTGTGGGGGCTTGAAAAACATGTTTGTAATTTTTTTTAAGTTATCTTTGATCAGTCTAGTTTTGAAACATTTGTTTTTTTTTTTTGTTTGAGGACTTGTAAGAGTCTATATATATGTTAAGGCGTATGTTACTTTTGCTGAAAGATGAGAGCACTTTATTTTGTTTGGTACTTTGTTGGTCAGTGTTTGGGCATCTGATGGTCAGTATAATATATATATATATATATATATATATATATATATATATATATATATATATATGTGTGTGTGTGTGTGTGTGTGTGTGTGTGTGTGTGTGTGTGTGTGTGTGCGTGTGTGTACCACTTAACCCCAGAAGTATATACGTCAACCTGCAAAACGTCAACCGCAGTTGGTCAACGTCCCCGAATGTTAACACTTTACTGCTTACTGTGCAAATAAAGAACCATACTGTATGCAACAAATAACATTGTTTTTTGCAGGAGGTGCTGCTACCCCCACAGTTTGTATTAATGAAATATTCTAACTCTTGAGATTGACAATCCCCAGGGAAAGGAAATATTCCCCTACCCAGGGAGTGTTGATAGTGCACATCTGTCGACCAAATGGTGTCAGACTCCTGAGTGTCAGCATTCTGTCATTTCAACAGGATGTACAACTTATATTTACTTACATGTATATATATATATATATATATATATATATATATATATATATATATATATATATATATATTGGTCTACTTTCATTCACTGAAAACACATTTCACTGAATTTCAGTTCACTCACACCAAATCACTGAAAGCTCAATTCACTGAAAACTCATTTCACCCAGTCTCATTTCACTGAATGCAGAGTACTGTAAGGCAAGTAAAATGTATATGCCCTTATCCCCACTATAGTGCGATCCTGGAGTTAGTATATATAGTTAGGGGGTGTGGGGGCACAGCCCCCCACATTGGTGGGGGTGTGGGGGGCTAACTGCAGTCCCACAGGTCAGCATTCACTCAGTACCAGCATTAAATAAAGCTAATACCAAAAAATCTGATACTGTAAAAAATAAAACTACAATGCTCTTAACACCAAACACAACAAATCATAACTCAAACCATACTACATACCACTTACACATAAAACAGCATTCACCCTTACAAATGTGCATGTGTTCACTGTCTCATACAGAACTGTTTGATGAAATGCGTAGTCAGCTATTGTATAGAATCCCTTATAATGTGTGTGTTTTATCTACACACTTTGATCGACAAAACAGATGGTCAACAGATGCTCAAGATCAACAATCCCTGGCGATGGGGAGTATGCCAGAGTTAATACATATATTTAGCACTGGGGATGTGTAATGCACCCTACCACATAGGAGCCTCCCCCTGGAAAAAGCAATAGATTTTTTTTCCACAATCCAAGGTTAGACCACATTGGAATGTTGATACACACACACACACACACACACACACACACACACACACACACACACACACACACACACACACACACACACACACACACACAGTCACATATACATATATATATGAAGAGAGAGCGACAGAGAGAGAAAGAGACCAACTGGAAGCTTGTTTACTTCCTTATTGAAAAATAAAAGCAATAAGCAATAAAATAAATAGACGAGCGCTTTTGCCCTTAAGGGTGCTACATCAGATCTAACCCCATTTTACATGACATGCATTTTGTATATGTTTTAATACCAAAGCATATGTAAATAATGCATGCCACGTAAAATGCTGTAAGTGCTAGATTACATGACGTGTGTTATTCACACTTTGGTGTTAAAGCATGGCATATGTAAATAATGCAGGTCATGTAAAATGTTTTAAGTGCTTGATTACTTAGAAGAATCGAATGAAATTTGCTGAAGTTCGTGCTTCTTTTTCCTGATTTTTAAGGAGGCTCAGCCAGCACCTTTACAATGTTTTTATTGTTCTGTATGTAAATAAAATCTATCTATAGTCTCTCTTTATATCTATAGCTATATATTTTATATCTATGTCTATATTTATATGTGTGTATATAAATATATCTATATCTATATTTATATCTACATATATATATATATATATATATATATATATAGAGAGAGAGAGAGAGATAGATATAAGTGTATTTTCAATAACTGAATAGGCACATATTTTGCATGCAAATCCTTGTCAAAATCGCAGTGTTTTCACAAATCATCCAAAATAGATTAAAGCACACATTTTTTTTTTTTGCAGTGGGTTGAGCTACCATACCCACTGCTACTTATATATACCTACTCCAAGGTCTCACAACAGAGGGGAAATTGGAAAAATCCCTAAACGTCACTCTTATGCATCCTCACACTAATTCCGTCCCTGCATGTTTGACTTTATTTTATTTTATTTATTTATTTTACATTTGTTAACCGGGCTAGTCCAACTGGATACATGTCCATTTTCAGTGGAGGCCCGAGGAGAAAAGCTCCGCTAACTACTACTTAACAATTTAAAAAATATACAGAATTATGCAATAAAAAGAAAACATTTGCTTTAAATTTCTTCCAGAATGTATAGACACAAGAGTACAATATGAGACTTAGCAGGTGAATAAGATTAGATATTTTACTTAGTTACAGTATTACTACATTATAAGTGAGAAGCAAAATTAGATTCATGTCTATTAATAGAGAGAGAGATAGGAATAATTAAGAAGTGGAAGTTGTGGTATACTAGAGTTAGGAGGAGAAGGAGAGGGAGGTCAGAAGAAAGGAAGGAGGGAAAAAAGAAAGAAGTTAGCCAGGGTTATGGCAAGAGCATAGCCAGTGGTTGGTTAGGAAGATTTTGAGTTTGTTTTTAAATAGTGGAATTGAGGTCAGGGATGTGAGGTCTGGTGGTAGTTGATTCCAAATTTTGCCAACTGAGTTGGAAAATGTGGAGTCACCTGCTATGTTATTTGATAGAGAAGTTTGAATCAGTATTTTGTTAGAGGAGCGAAGGTTCTTCAAATTGGTATAGGGTTTTATAAGGGTGGAGAGCATTGGTGTGTTCTCTAGGTGATGAAGGGCTTTGTGGGCAATTGTAAGTTGATAGTATTGTATTAGGTGGGGTAGTTCCAGCCAACCTAGTTTTGTGAGATTCAAGCAATGGTGAGTCCTATATGGAGAGGCTGTAGCAAATCTGGCAATGTTGTTGTATGATGTGGCTAGTTTATTGAGATTATACTTAGAAAGATTAGTGTATATGGGGGAAGCATATGATAGGGTAGAGATTAAGCGGGTTCTGGCTATGTTAGATCTGGCTTCAGGAGTTAAGCAAGATTTGATTCTGTAGAGAGAACCTAGTTTTCTATTAGTTGTTTTTATTGTTGAGTTAATATGAAAGTCAAATTTTAGTTGGTTGTCAGTAGTAATACCCAAGAGTTTGGTTGTTTGGTCTGGAGTGATGAGGGTGCCATTATTGGATGTGAGTGTGAAATCCATTGAGGGAGACAGGTGTGTGGGTGGAAAGATGAGAAGTTTGGTTTTCTTGGGGTTGAGGAGGAGACAATGATTAGCGAACCATTGCTCTATGGTGGTGAAGGTTTTTTGTGTGAGGGAGTGAAGTTCAGTCTGAGTTGAGGCAGAGCAAATGATGGTAGTGTCATCTGCATATTGAATACAGGTAGATAGAGGTGTGGATAGATGAAGGCCATTTATAAAAATGGAAAACAGAAGAGGACTTAAGATGGAGCCCTGAGGGACTCCTATAGAGGTGGGGAGAAGATCAGAGAGATGATTGTCCCAGAGAACTGCCTGTTTGCGATTTTCGAGATAGGATGTGAACCAGCTTAATGCAAGATTGTCCAGAGAGAGGGATTTTAAATGATGTAAGAGGAGTTGGTGATTAACCATGTCAAAGGCTTTTGACAGGTCAACAAAGAATGCTGAAGAGGGAGTATTATTGTTGCGATTTTTGTTTAAAGAGTCTATGAAGGATAGTAAGGCTGTGGTAGTACTGTGGCATGGTCGAAAGCCATGTTGGCAGTTAGGTAGGAGACTGAAGTTTAGTAGGTGGTTAAGTAACTGTTTGTGGATGCATTTCTCCATTATTTTTGCAAGAGGGGATAGTAAAGCTATGGGGCGGAAGTTAGAATACTCTGTAGAGTCACCTCCTTTGAAAAGGGGATAATATGTGAGATTTTCCATACTGAGGGGATAGTACTTTCCTTTAAGGTCCTATTAATCAATACAGAGATGGGGTAGGCTATAGCTTTTGCACTTAGTTGGAGGTATTCTGCTGGTAATTTGTCAGCTGAGGGGGTTGTTGGTTTAAGTTTTTGAAGTAAGGACAATATATAGGAGGTGGGTATAGGTTTAAGATGAAATGGGGGGGGTGGAGCTAGGGGTTAATATTTTGGAGGTATCAGGGTTTTGTTGGTTAGCTAGTTTTAGTATAGCTGAAGTAAAGAAGGTATTAAAGGCATTAGCTGTTTGTAAAGGAGAGTCAGGGTTAGAGCCTAGTGGATTAGGTGTGACAGCTTTGGCAGGGGATAGCAGTGTGTTAATAGCGGTCCAAAATTTATGTGGTTGGTGAAGGGAAGATTGTTGTAGTTGAGTATAGAAGTTTCTTTTATCTTTTAGGATGGCTTGTTTTGTCATATTTCTTTTTTGTTTAAAAGTGAGATGATCAGTTATGTTTTTAGGGGTTCGCCATTTAGTCCAGGCTTTATTTCTATAAAGGATCAGTTGTCTAGTTGTGTTTGAGAGCCATTTGGCTGTCTTAGCTTTCATTCGTATTGAACGCAAGGGGGCATGGTGTTCAAGGATGTTGAGAAAAGTATTATTGAAATGGTTAACAGCATCATCTATAGGGAGAGCTTTAAGAGGTGACCAGTTCACTTGCATAAGTTCATTCTGAAATAGATTGGGGTCAAAATGTTTTTTACTACGGGAGAGTCGAACTTGGGTTGGGATAGAAAAACTAGTTTTATGCCTGATAATATAGGTTAGGGAGTGATCGCTGAGGTCATCTGGGAGGGTTCCTGTTGTATATTTTTCCTGGGGACTATTCGTTAAGATCCAGTCAAGTATGGTTTCTTTATTATTACATTTGTTTGTTCTTGTTGGGGAGGTTATGTTTTGTGTGAAGCCATGGAGGTTAATAAGGTTAGATGGATTAGCATGATTACATAAGTTCCAGTCAATATTAAAGTCTCCTAGGAGTATAGTTTCCTGTAGGAGGTTAAGTGAAAGCCAGTTTAGTAGGTCTTCTAATATGGTAAGATTTTTGCCAGGGGGAATATAGGTACAGATAATATTAATAGTTTTGTGAGGGTTGAGTTGACGTTTTGAAATAATAATTTCAACATTAGTGTCAGTTGGGAGGGTATGATTTGTTTTACTTATTTGCAATCCGGCTTTATAAAATATAGCTATGCCGCCACCTTTTTTGTTTAAGCGGTCTTGTCTGAGGATATTGTAGCCAGGGGGGACTATTTCATTATCTTTTATTGAAGGTTTGAGCCATGTTTCAGTTAGACAGAGAATGTCAAACTGTTGGACATCTAGAAGAGCATGGATTAATGGATTTTTATTACAAATGCTACGTATGTTTAGATGGGCAATAGAGAGTGATTTTGGGGGTTTAGTTGATACTGTTGGCTTTGTATTAACTGGTTGTGAGTTAGTTGGTAGTGAGGATGGGACAGGGCCAGGGTTGGGGTGTATGTCTCCATCTATCAATGAGCAAATTAATATAAGGTTATAAAATTGAGGGGGTTTGCAGTAGTAAATATCATGTTTTTTATGGTTATGAATAAAGTATTTAGTGTGAGAGAGACGGTGATATTTAGGTTGGAGATATGAGGTTTTGTAGATGGCACTGAGATAGTTTATGGATGTAGTAGGGGGAGTAGATAATGTATGTTTACGTGGGATGGTAAGAGTTGAGGGTAAGGGATGTTCATAGGAGGTTGAGAGATAGGTAGAGGTGAGAGTAGTTAGAAGAGTTAGTAGTAGTAGAGGGTAGTAATGGTTAGGCATGTTAATTAGAATTGGAGTGAGTGGCTTGAGAAGATATGGTCTAGAGAGTAAAGAGGAAGGGGGAGGGAGGAGAGTATTATAGATGGGGGTAGGGACAGGAACTAGAGGGGGGAGGAGAGTATTATGGATAGGGTGGGGACAGGAAGTGGTTGTGATTGGTTCTGAAGAAGGGAGGGGTGTGTCTATGTGGGGATAAATGTAGAGGTTGCAGGGGCATTGACTGAATTTCTCATCTCTTTTGTAAATCATTGTAACAAACTACCCCATTCAATGGCTGTCAAACACACTCAGCATGTTTCATGTGTATATGACTTTTAGTACCAATTACCCCCTCCACCTTAATCTGATCTGTTGTGGATAATTCAGCTCCACTGTATACTAAAGGAGTGTGTGGTAAAGCTGAACACTGGTCTCTTTGCTAATTTGCTGAAAGTGAATGCAGAAATGAGTGTCCCATAGATATTCCTAAAGACAGGCAAGAACCCCAGCTTTTCCATCCAGGAGCAGAGTGGGTAGTTGGCCCACCTCACTGGACATTTGGTCTTTTGGCCATTCTTTCCCAAGACCATCTGTTGCCATTTGCCTAGCTGGCCAGCTTTCAATCTTCTTTATTATATCTATTTCAATCTGAATATTATGTATTATATATACAGACACACACACATGTACACATATATGTTTATCAATATATTCAATATATCTTGTATATCTTAATTCTTTTAGATATATGCATTTGTTGATTTATTATGTCCTTTGTTTTCCAAACATTTTCATATGTATGTACTTTCAATTTATTCTCTATTTTCCTTTTTTTCTGTATTTGTTTGGAGGTCTTCTCCTGAGGCCTAAATTCCCCTGCACACAAAAACAAATAAATAAATAATGACCATATCATCACTGATTACTATGTCTTCTCTCCTCTGACTGAATTGTTCCATCCGGTTTCCGAGGTACTCATTAACTCTGAATGCTTGATGATTGCATATTAGGCATGTACAATCCTTCAGTGGGTAAATATAATATTTCTTCATGTAAAAGCAGCATGTGGTCTGCTTTACGAGTGTTACGTCTGCCCTGCCCTTCACCATCCTCTGTACAACCCCCTTGCACACCTCTGTCTCAGATGTGAAATTTGAATGCAGCTGACCATACTGTTTGGGTATTGACAGAATCTCTCATTCATCATTTAAATACCAGGTACTGTACGAGTGACTGGAATGAAAGGATCAGAATGAGCAGAGCCCTTTCATGAAATCAGTAAAAAAAAACTTGCAGGCAACGTCATATATCTTTCCTGTATGAGAGACAAATAAATCTTTTATTAAGCGGTGTCCTTTGTAACTCCAATAGAAATATCTCCTGTTGTATCTGTGTTTGTCTTTAATTCTACTTTTGGATCCATTGACCTGAACCTATGAAACTGCAACCATTAGAAGGTGTTAGCAATATCATCAGTGACTTCTGGATAATATTTATAAGAAAAAAACATATGGCTATTTAAATTCTGCAGTATCAGTTTCTTCTGCAATACTTCTGCTCCTTAAGATTTGGAAGACCTGCTTTTAAATGTATAAGCCATCACCTGGATATAAGTGTATAATACTATCCTGTTGCTTTGTAACTACAATAGCCTTACCATCAGTGGCACCCACACTGGCATCTACTCCAAGAACATAAAGGCATTAACTATGCCTAATCACTCTCAGACCTTAATCCAAGTTTCTGACAAACTTCTCTTGACAATTCCAACTCTGTGATGTCATTTCAATCCTTCTAGCAAAGGGGTATCAAGTTAAGATTTTAATGAACTCAGAATTCAGCCAATACTGTCATTTCCACCATTGGCATTCTTGCTTTTCTCACTCGATGATACCACTCCCTCCCCTCCTTCTTTAAGCACATCAGCTAGTGACCTGATAAAATATCTTCCTGGGATATGGCCTTGCATGATGTTCATTGACTTTAACAGAAACATCATGTCCCCTTCTCTGGCTTTCATCCTTCCCAATAATTGGCTAGTCCTATTTCTCATTGCCATCTAGATTTTTCTCAGAAAAAAAAAATAGACGTGAGTCAGTCTCCAAGACTTAAAAAGTAAATGTTTCATGGGTTCTTCCATTTTGTCCAAAGTCATTGGGACTATAATTGATGGTACATTGATGGTACAACTGCCTCAAAGGACAGTCCCTTGCTTGGTCCACCACCCCCTTCTGAAATGATCAGGAAATCATCCAGGTGGGTCATACCTCTTCTTCATTTACCTCCATCCTTCAACACTGTAGTACATTTCTTAAAAGTAACATGCACTACTGCACATGCCATTGGCATGGCTTTGTAAGAAAAGTAATTACCCATCCAACATTATGTGTAATGGATACCAATCTTGTGGGCTAATGGGTAGGAGATGAAAGGCTGCCTGTATGTCTAGTTTCACCAGGCATGGGTCATGTTTTACCCAAATAATCCAAACTGTATCATCCATTGATCATACTAGACCTAAGCTTATCTCTTGTCAGTACTATTATTCATGGAATTGTTATCTAGATATGACAGGTGGTGAATCAGCTGAAGTTTCCCTGGCCACTTATGGGTGCCAAGCTGAATGGTGACACCGTGAAGTGCCGAAACAGCAGGAAATCAAATGGTTCTACTACTCTGCCTACCTGTACCTCTTCTTTCAGTAAATCCAAGGCTATATTACTTTTCCACAATGAAACTGTCCCCAATAAACACCCCTACTTAAATGCATGGACTAAGAATAGTGTAGCTTCTCAGCTTATCTCCTATGATACACCATTTCACAATCATATATATCTCAGCCCCCCCAAAAGGTTTCTCTTAACATTCAAAGCCACCTTCAACTGATATTTGCAGCCTCCCTCCTTCTCAAAAAGACCACTCTGCCTCTTCTTTATATGTATATTTCTGTTGTTGAACAAAGCCCAACTTACTGACACAACAAAATATTTGTTTTCCAAATCCTTCTTTCTTGAAATACCAGCTAATTGGATGTGTTCTCTCTCTTTCACTGAGAGCATACATGAGTGAATCAGAAGGCTGCCCACATGCACCTGTTAATGCTAAAGAGCCAGCATGCTCTGGGAGCTGACTTCTCTGCCTCCATATGTGTCTGCACCAGATCCTTGTTAGCCATGATGCACACCCACAGATCAGGTGTCTTATGCCCTGCCTTAATATCTTGTTCAAACTTCAGCCACACTTGCCATACTGACTTCTTGTGAGAATCTGTTATAATATGGTAGTATGCAATCAACTGCCACTCTTGCGCAAAATAAGTTTTGAAAAATATGTTCATATAGTACATAAAAATCCAGTACTTGTACCAATACCTATATACTCAAAAGAGCAGCTACTTTGTCAACTATGCTGTTAAAATTTCTACTGTTTTTATATTATCAACTTCAATTTGCATATTTATGTATATATGTCTATATGTATCTAGCAACTGCACCTACTTTTTACTTTTACTTTTACTCTGTAGTCTTAATTATCTTAAGTGCAAGCATCTTCTTGCTTTTCTCCTTAGGCATCTGCTGAAAAGGGGTTCCTGACCCAGTCAGACTTTCCCGGTCATCAAATGTTAGTAAATTCATAAATAAATAAATAAATTAATAAAATCCAGACACCAGTTATCTCCCAGGTTTACTTTATATATGGAGATGTGGCATTTGACAAAGGTTATTAATGTGGCCACCTGATCCTGATCACCTGGCTACTTCATATCTATAATTCACTGGACACTATCTTGCTTAAGGAGATTAAATAACTCCACATATTCATCTCACAAAATCTTCTCAGTCTGAAACATATAGGCCTCTATGGGCTCCACTTGCCAACTCTGACTGTTGTCCGTCAGCCCCCTCCCCCTTGCATCCTAGGCTTCTCACCAAAAGGCATATGCCCCGCTAAATAACTGCAGGGATGACGAAAAAGTTGTCTGTTCTGTTCCACTGTTCATATACTACCCTTTCCAGATTTTCACTGTACCATGATCTCATAAAACAGGTTTCTAACACCAGCATTTTCGA
>NC_056746.1:672586203-672620998 GCF_019279795.1 Protopterus annectens
CGTGGTAAATCTTTGGCCTGCTTGTGGTGAGGAAGCTTCCACAGACCCTTTTCAGTGTGACTGCATAAGTATAAGTAAATTAAACTAGTACAATACAGCCGGAACAGACGCATTTGGTGTAAACAGAAACAAGTGAAAAGATACATTTGGTGTACAAAGAAAAGAAACAAGTAAGCCCAGGGATATAAATGGAGTTAGTGTTAGCCCCGCTGCGCTCGCCCTCACTGTGATCAGGCTCACTCTGCTCCCCTCCCTGCCCCCACTAGTGCTATATCTTAACTAAACTTAGCCACTCCCCTCATGCTAACCACCAGTTACTGAATCTGCTCTCCATAAGCAACTAAAACCAGGAGAAGACATATTGTAAATCAATTTGTTATCCTTCTCAACTAAAACCAGGCAAAGACATATAGTGAATCAAACTTGTTATCCTTCTCGACTATAGCGAGCATCATCTACTCTCTCGGAGCCTTATTCTATGTCTCTGCTTTTACTCTGATAGTAAGTCTGTCACAGGAATCCTAAACTTACAAATATCTTCTAAAATGTAATATTTTATTGCAGAGAACAAATGTATCCTATCTGTTAGTTAATATGTATGTGAAAGTCTCTTCTATGGAAACTGTATGTCAAATGTCTGTCCTTAAAACTATGTTTTGTAAAAAGTGTTCTCTTGGAGCTTTTCTCCCTAGACCTCACTGAAAATGGACTTGTAATCCAGTTGGACTCTCCTGGTCAACAAATGTAAAATAAATTAAAAAATAAATTGTAGTTGTGTGTGAATTTTAAAAATGGGGTCAAATGATTTAAAAAAATTGATAAAATCCCCAACGTTATCTTCTGGACCATTCCATAAAACAAATACATCATTTAAAAATCTAAAATATGGTTTACAAAATTTAAAAAGCTCAGAAGTGAGCACACAATTTCCCAACTTCTTAGAACCAGATTGGCATAAGTCAGTACTCACTCTGCACCCATAGCCACTCCTCTGGTTTGCCTATAAATCTCACCTTCGAAAAAGATAAAATTAAAATCTAGAGCCATTTCTATCAGGTCCATCACTAAAGTAATGTCATTATTCCTAAAATATTCATACCCAATAAGAGTCTCATGAAATAAATTTATCCTTCAGCCTTAGGATCTTATTCCAGACTTCACTAATAAGTCTGCTCATAAAATCCCAAGACTCTTTCAAAATGTGGGAATGCCCCTGCCACAAGGATTTGAGAACTCTATCAATGTATACTGCTAAAGGGTAGGTTTTTGACCCATGAGACGCTATAATGGGCCTGAAAGGGGGTGTCTAGTATGCTTTTATATATATTTTGGATTGCTGAAAATGGTAAGGATTTTGGGTTAGTCTGTATACAAGAACTGAAAAACCTCTCTAGAGATAGACCCCTGTAACAAACAATCAGTTAAATATAAATGAATTTATGTGTATGCAATGTTGACTTGATTCCTTGAAATAAGTTTATGCCTTGTCATCCTGAAAAATATTAAGCATTTTCCTTATGTAATCTATAATAGAGTCAAAAATCACACCCTTGTCTGATTTCATTATTATAATACTGCCATCTTTAATTAATTGGCTGAGAAGGGATTTCTCCTCTTTTGCCAAGTTACATTTATTTAACTCTTTCTTTTTATTTTTAAAAATCAATAAGTATGTTTACAAACCTTCTCAAAGGTCTGGACCTTGGGATGTAGGGTTTTAAGTGCTTTTCTTTTTAATATTAGTAGTGTTAGCCCCTCCTGTTCCATGATTGTCCTCCAAGTTGTAATGTAAAGCTAATTTCATTTTTTCTTGTGTAAAGTTACAGTTTGGTTAAAGTATCCACAAGATCTACTTACTTGGTTAGTACAAACCGAAACCCTTTTTGGAGAACCATTGCAGATGTCTCCAAATGTTCGTGGGGTGTGACAATGTATTCCCCATTTCCACATTCTTCTCTTACATATGACTCACTAGAAACATTAGCTGATTGTTCTGTTCTCCCAATGTCTGTATTAACTATGTACACATAGCTCTCGTTCTTCAGTACCAAATAGACCCAATGATATAAAGGCATCTCCTGACAAGATTTTACTCTATGTAGCTCTACATTTTTCCTCTCTTTCGTAAGAGGAAATCAGTCATTTAGACAAAAACTTTATTGTTACATTTGAAGAGCGGCACAAATTCACAGTTAAAACAAAAAAGCTTGGATAATCAGTCTAAATTAAATATCTCAAATAAGATTCTGAGAATGTATGAGATGCAAATGTGGCATTCTGAGGAATCTTTCAAGATATGATGGTATATTTGACAAATACTGATATTCCTGCATAGTGCTCAGTAGGTCTGAAGACATTACCTGTAACTACACATATATGAGTATGTTTAAGTTGCAGGGGAGTCTCAAGTTTGGCTACTTTTTTGTATAGCATCCTGGCATTGAGCACAGCCACCTTAATGCAGTCCAAATTAGAATTTACTAGATTGGAATGTCCATCAGATGAACTCTGCCAAAAACGGCACTATGAGGGCAGCAAAGATTTTAGCTAGATTGTTAAAAGAGGTGTGGACCACCCTTGGTAAATTTATCCTAAGCTGACACTACTGGATCACCCTAGAATGGAGCCAGCAATGTAGTCAATTATCCAAGCTAATTATCCTGTGTTTGAATCTTGGTATCATTCTGGGTGATGGCAAAATACCTCTCAAGGCCAGTGTCCTTCATACCTCAGACACATGCATAGCAACCTTAGATATATCCTTCTTCACGTGCATTTGGGTAGAGAGCCTAAGGTGCTGTATGAGCTAATGCCTGAGATTTCTCAGTCTTTAGCCTGGGAGGCTTAGGTCTTAGGCTTTTTTCATTTATTCAGTTATTTCTGAATTGGATCTAGATTTAAATATAGATATACCCTGGAATTCAAAAATGTCTAGCCCAATGCACAATACCATTCACAGCAGGATCACACAGTGTGTTAGGTTCAAGCAAATCAGAGCTCTCTGTACTGTTACAGTGGTATAAAGGCAGAGACCTGCAGGATGACAGTGGTATCACTGGTGAAGCTGCATGCAAATGCAGCAGGCCGTGTACAGAGCTAATCATAGTTAGCTATGTAATCTCCCCAGAAATATCATTGTTGCCTGAATAATGTTCTAGAGTGATTCAGAGAATAGCTGCATCATCATCCAGAAAAAGTGTATGTCATCTAACAGCGCAGTGCAGTGTCTCCTTCAGCGACATGATAATGAGCTGAAACATTCTTGAATCACACATTATCACTGTCATCATGTTTTAGGGCACTACAAAGAGGCCTGTTAAATACAATTAAGAATTCAATACACAGGAGGTTCAGATTCAAAAGTTTACTAGTGTACACCAGGAGCAAAAAACGTACAAGTACAGAATTTTGTCTGACATGCAACAGGAAGCACACAATTTTATATAGGTTTAACATTTAAGCTATGCCCACCTTACTGATGTGATATGTCACAGGGCATCTACATCACTTTAGCTTACAAGCCTTCATTCATTAAATCTGCTGATGCTGTATATTTTAAAAAACTTTTCCTCTAGATACAATACGGCCTTGCTATCCAGCTGGTCAGTCATAATGTCTTTCTGTAAAGTTACTTGTTCAAGGTTTCATATCAGTTCGAATACAATAGCAGCTTCAGTCTTTTAATACACGTCTTTGTTCTCTATTACACTTTCTCACACAGCTACATGCTATCTTAGTAACACATATACAAGGCCAGATCATTCCAACAGGAAAGAGCAGAGGATTTCATTATTTCATACACTTAATTTCCTGACCCAGCAGATAATCACTTATGAAAAGCATAAACATTAAAACTTGCTAAGCTAGCATTCTGCCAGGGTCAGAGATCAGCTTTGCTTCAAACCACACTGCAGTTTCAAAACTACTTCACATTTAGACATGAATTAATTTTACTACTATATGATTAATAGAATAAAATGCATTATATACTACTTTGCTTTTAAGCTAGCATTTCTCATGTATTCAAATAACATTTTTCTAACATTTCCCCCCCTATTAATACTTTTTATTCTATTTTGAAGTATGCATAGTGTCATTTCATCTCCTAGCCTTTTCCACTCAGGACTTTCAGCTAGGTGAGTCATTCAATCTATACTTCAGAAAAAGCGTCATCTGAGATCAATCTTTCAATCTCAATATCTTGGTAAAAAGTTTCAGTAACAGATACATCAACAAAATCTTTGATTAGTCTTTTCATGCAGGGAATCCCACAGCAAACACATGCTCCTATTAGGAGTATACCCACACAAATGGCAATCAGAATATTCATTAGGATGGAACCCCACCCCCCAAATAGATTCTGGAAAAAGTCCGTCAGTGGGTTTGGGCCTGGTTCAGTCATGGCTGATACTTGCTGAATTACCTCTAGGTGGTTGTTTATCTCATGACGATTGTCAGGAATATAAGCACAGCATTCTTCTTTGCTAAGCACGCACGTACCACCTCTCGCCGCTAGGGTGAAGTCAAGAGCCATCCGATTTTGTAGCACAACAGTTCTCATTGCATTCAGTTCATCAGTCACCAGTTCTAGGGCAGAAAAAGTTGCATTACTCATTACTTCGAGAAGTTTTGACAACTTCCTCAGCTCCCATATCGATTTGACTGCACCATAGGCTGGGAATATTCCTGCCCAGGATATAACACTGTCACTCAAGTCCATATGAGTCAATTCGCTTTTGTCCTTTACTGAAATATGGTCTTTCCAGCCAGCTTCGATCTTTCCAACTGGATTCACAGGTTTCTTAACTGGACCTTCGGATTTTCGAGCTGTTTCTCTTACATTTCGTATTTTACCCAAAGGTAATTCTGCAGTATGTCTTATTGCCGGAACCAAGTAACCCAAAAAACAACTGCTGGACCATTTCTCAGGTAACCATTTATATGCCTTTTTCCCACAAATAAAATAACAGTTTTCTACTTTAGTACTAATACGCATCAGCCCTGCATGAAACATTTTCTGATCTATAACTGACAATTGTTTAAACAAAACTGGATTTTTTTGAATGTCACTCATAGTTGTTTTCAATGAGTTTAAATACGAGTCATAATTATTATTGCAAAAAGTATTGCCATTACTATTCTTAATATAACATCGGTAAGATATGGTTATATTACAATTGCTCCAGCCCACCTGGAGAGTGTCATTTTTGAAAAAACATACAATTCCTTTTTGTGTGACAGGTAAAAATAAAGCTATTTTGTCCTGTGATCTCACAGTTCCTGTGTCGAAAAGTAAATTCTCCCAAGTCTCATTTATCCCCAAAGGGACAGCAGACATTATCAGTCCTCCATATGCTGTCGGTATAGCTGTACAAACCCAGCAATTTGAAATGTTCATAGTCTCTGCATATACACGTTTCATGGCTAGGTATGTGTTAAAATTTGGATGCCAGTCTATAGACGTTTCATCACGCCTTCCCACTTTCACTTGTGTGGTTGTGTGTAGGATAAACCACAGCAAGAAGAAAATTGTCACAATTACCATTAATAAGTGTACACTCAACAAAATGATTATGCAACATCTCTGGGGTTGATCTAAACTTCTATTCGCTTTGTTTTTGGCCATCTCGGTCTGGTTGTATATCAGTCACAAAGTTTTTATCAAGCTGAAAGTTCTTTACCGGTTTACAATGCGTCAAATGAACCCAGGACGTCCTCTCGGCAACTCTAACTGCAGTAGGCGTTGCCAACAGAACCTGGTACGGTCCCTCCCACTTTGGACTCGCCCAATTCTTCCTTTTCGTCACTTTCAGCCAGATCCACGACCCTGGGGCCAAGACTGCTTCCACCGGTCTGGTCTGTTCCTTATCTGAAAAAGAGTCAAACTGCAAAACAGATTTATTTGTTAACACTTTCCTCATATAACTAGCTAATGAACTGTCAGCCTCTTGCTCTGCAAGCATGAGAGCTTTCCACTGAGGCACATAATATGCTCTCCCAAAAACCATTTCAAAGGGAGTCAAACCCTTTACATTTGGAACCGTTCTCATACTCAGCAGTGCTAAAGGCAGACAGTATATCCAGTTCTTTTGGGTTTCCTCAACTAGTTTCCTTAACTTATTTTTCAGGGTACCATTGTACCTTTCCACCAGTCCTGCTGACTGTGGGGGGTAAGCACAATGGTTCTTTAAGGAGATACCAAAAAATCTCCCAAGCTGGTGAATCGTCTGATTTACAAAATGTGTGCCATTGTCACTATAAATCCTTTCCGGAATGCCAAATCTAGGGATTACTTCTTTTATCAGGGCTTTTGCCACTGTTGCTGCATCCGGGTTTTTGGTTGGAAAAGCTTCTACCCATTTAGAAAACATGTCTACAATAACTAAACAAAACTTTTTCCCTTCACATTTATTCAATTCTATGAAATCCATACAAATAGTATGGAATGGATATGGTGGTATAGGAAAGCTTCCTTGCTTGATTTTAAATGCCCCTTGTGCATGATGCTTGTTACAAGTATGACAAGCTGCACAAAATTTTTTTGTGAAATTTGTGTATCCATATGTTTGGAATATTTGATTTACTAACTGTACCATCCCCCCTGTTGAGACATGGCACTGCCCATGGCTCAACAAAGCTGCATATCTAAATAAATTAGACGGCAATATCGGTTTTCTTTCTTTGGAAATGTACAGTCCATTCTCAAGAATTGCACCTCGTTTTACCCATTTTTGTTTTTCTGCTTTTGTAGTAAGCGTCTGCATTGTTTTTAACATGTCTAAATCTAAAATCTCAGAGGGTTGTAATTCCTCATTTAAAAGTAAAGTTTCTGAGTCTGAGGCTGCTTGCTTTGCAGCTGCATCAGCTCGTGCATTGCCTTTTGAAATCTTATCCTGTTGTTTTGTATGAGCTACACATTTACAAATAGCTACTTTGGTAGGTAACTGAATAGATTCTAATAACTCCAAAATAAATTGTGCATGATTAATAGGTTTTCCACTAGATGTTATCAATCCTCTATTTTTCCATTGTTGTGCAAATACATGTACTGTAGAAAAAGCATACTGACTATCAGTATATATGTTCACACTCTTGTTTTTTGCTAAAGTACATGCTCTCTTCAAAGCTATCAACTCTGATGCTTGTGCAGATAAGTTGTGTGGTAAGGATTGAGCTTCTAAAATTTCACTGTCTGTAACTACTGCATACCCCACCAGATTCTTCCCTGTAGGACCCCTTCTGCATGAGCCGTCCACGTAATATGTCACCTCGGCATTATCCAAGGGCATATCTGTAAGATCTTATCTAGGTAAAGCTAACTGTTCAATTTCCTGCAGGCAGCTGTGTGGTGTGCCCTCCACAGGAGTTGGAAGTAATGTTGATGGATTCAATGTCGTACATCGTTCAATTGTCATATGAGGTTGGCTCAGCAGTATAGTCATACATGAAAGATGTCTAGCAGGAGAAAGGTATGCCACTTTCTCTTGCAGTAATATTATTGCAACTGCATGAGGCACTCTCAATGTGAGAGGGTGGAATAACACCACTGAGGCCGAAGCCTGTACTGCCATTGCGGCTGCAACTACTGCTTGTACACAGTGAGGCAAAGATCACGCCACTGGGTCTAACTGTGATGAATAGTAGGCTATGGGGCATTGCTTGTCCCCATGTTGTTGCGTCAATACTGACGTAATATATCCTTGCTTACAATCTATGGTCTGAAAGAACCGTTTGTGATAATTTGGAAGTCCTAAAACTAATGAAGAAGCTATCAACTGCTTCAACCTGCAGAAAGCCGTTTCTGCTTTGGGTGTCCATTGTAAGATATCCTGTGCTGCCATTGGTGTCTTATATATCAAGTCAGTCAGTGGAGCAGATTCCAAAGCATAATTTGGTATCCAGCTCCGACAAAAATTAATTGTACCTAAGAAAGACATCATTTCTTTCTTGGTCGTTGGCTTGGGTGCTTGCAAAATTGCTGTTTTTCTTTCCTCATCTAGTATTCTACCTTCATTGGATATTACATATCCTAGGTATTTAACTTGTTTTTTCCAAAGTTGTAACTTACTTTTGTTTACTTTGTGTCTTTGTGTTGCCAAAAATTTCAGTAATGCTATAGTATCCTCCCTGCACTGTTGCTAGGTGGGGGCTGCTAGCAAGATGTCATCTACGTAAAGTAGAATTTGACTACCTCCCAGTGGGGTAAACCCTGCCAGGTTGCTAGCCATTTCTTGTGCAAATATTGTTGGGCTCTCACAATATCCCTGTGGTAGTCGAGTATACGTATACCTTTTTCCTTGAAATGTAAATGCAAACCAATATTGACTATCAGGATATATAGGTATTGAAAAGAAAGCATTGCTAATATCTACCACAGAGAAATACTTCTGTTGTGGTTCTAAATCGTTTAACAAGGTATGTGGGTCTGGCACCGTAGGTGCTCTAGGTATTACTGCATTATTTACAGCTTGTAAATCTTGTACCATCCGCCATTCCCCGTTTGCTTTTTTAACAGGAAATAGGGGTGTATTACATGGTGAATCAGGAGATTCTACCAGTACTCCTTCTTTGAGTAATGCTGCTATTATAGGCTTAATTCCTATTTCTGCATCCTTTCTCAAAGGGTATTGTCTTTTCTGTGGTCTAAAAGCTGACTTTGGGGTAATTGTAACTGGTCCTGCTGTTCGAATAAGTCCTACATCTGACTTGCCTGTTGACCAAAGAGTTGTTGGAATTTCACATAAGGCCTTTTCTTCTTCTTCTAATAAAAATGCTAATCAGCTGTCCTCGCTAGATTGCAAGTGTACAGCTGGATGTGTCTGTGTCAACCAATTTAGTTATTGTTTTTGTATCCCTTGTTCTGATAGTTCTAAATCAGTTTGTTTCTCCCACCTGGTTACTTTTTCTCCTAAATCTGCCCATTTGACATTTTTGTTCTTTGTCAAACTGACATGTGGCAACCGATTTGATCTATACAATGCAAGGAATTCTTGAGGTAATGAACAGCTAACTACACTGTTCCCCTCAGTATCACAGTACAAAGTACGCAAAACCAATCTAGTTGCACGATTTCTAAACAATTCTTGCTCATACTCTCTATCAGGTCCTGGTGTAGTACAGTAGTATAGAGTACAGTGTAACAAATGCTGTCAATCAGTGTCAAGGAAGGGGGCTTTACTGATGGCTACGTTCATCAGTTCCTCGGTTACTGCCCCTGGACCAGTCGTGACTAGGTCCTGGCTGTACCAGTAAAACGTTTTACCCTCCGATCGCACTACAAAGGTATCCATTTGTCTCTGTGCCTCCATACCTTGTACAGTTGGAACTACTGCTATGCCAAATATCTGCACAAGGTCCCTGCCCAATAGGTTTACTGGACACTTTGCAGAAACAACTATTTTACTTCTCTGGGTCATACCTGAAACAGGGTCAGTTATTGCTATATCATGGGAAAGTGGTTCCCTGTATAGCTGTCTATTTACGGCTTTTACTAGTATATAATCAGGTGATTCGGAATGTTATGGTAACTTGGAGGGGTGTATCAAAGTCCGTGATGCTCCAGAGTCACACAGGAATTTGACTTCCCTTCCCTCCACCAGAAGTGTAACTTCCGGTTTCGTATCTGCCAAGTAGAGCTCTAAGCTCAATAATGCTAAGTCCAAAATTTTGCTTTCTTCATTCTCCGTATCTACTTGCACTTCCTCTACTCTTTCTATCACATTTACATTTGTTTTTTGTTTATTAACTTTTCCTGATGATTTCTGACTTTCACTTAATGTATCCTCACTATCATATAGTCAGTCCTCCTCTCCCTTATCTTCTGTGATTACCTTTTTGTTTTGCCTACAATCCCTTGCTAGATGTCCTTTTTTCCCGCACTTGAAGCATTCACCTTTCTTTTACCTCCCTTCAAAATCTTCTGATCGTTTTTCAGACTGTTTGTTTCCCTGGGTATTTTTCTTACCCTTTTTGCCTGACTGTAATACAAATACTTCAGCTCCGTCTTCAGCAGTGAAGACTTGCGCCTTCTTTTTCTTTTTACTATTAAAATGTCTTTCAGCATGTCTAGCGTATTCGAGTAGGGCTTGTAGCCTTCCTGTTCGATGGTCTATCATATGCTTCGTAATGAAGCTACTAATAGGTGCAATGCAACCTTTCAAAAATGCATTTTTCAATTGTTGTTCATATGGGGAATCATTAGTTTGGTTCTCAGGAACCGACATACTGCTATGATTATTAAAACATTCTAATAATCTAGCATAATATCCATCTATTGTCTCATTTTCCTGTTGTATGCATTGATTAATGCAAGTCCAGTCTGCTCTGGGTTTCCATTTCTCAGAGATTCGGTCTGTCAGACCTTTCACACTGTTGTCTAACTCTGCGTCACTATGTGGGAGTGGTCTAAGCTCTGCATTACGAGGATTCCAGGTGCCACAAATCATGTGCCAATCTGGACCTATAATTTGTCTTACTACTTTTTCTACTTCTTCCCCATTCAAGTGGTAACTCAACCTCATGCCTTGCAAATCTTCTAAAAATTTCATAAAATTAACTTACGGATGGGGGATTCCCTCAGTAGCCTTCCGGATGTCCTCCGGTGTCCATGGTCTATATACTGAGAGTGTTGGGTCCTGCCCATCCTGTCCTGCCTGAGGATTTGGAACTTCTATAAGTGGGCATATTTCTTCCTCACTCTCATCCTGTAAATTTCTCTCTATTTGGTATGATTAAGTGTCCCTATGTGTTTTACGTGTCCGGGATCTAGTTTCAATTGGATCTCTAACAAATGGTTGTGGTCTTGCTGAAACTTCAGGATAATGCGGAGGTGGACCAGCCTGTCCACTCACTTCATATCCTGAAAAGGGTACGGGAGGGGGCAAGGGAGGAGGAGGAGGAGCTGTTGCTATTACCAAGTTATTATCTTCTTTGTCTAAAAATAATGTTTTTGAATTTTTAAGCTTCTGTTCTCTATGATTTGCTTCCTCAATCCACCTGTGTGCTTGAGGAATGCCTAGTTGGCGTTGCTTTTTTGCCTGACCTCCTGCATCAGATTTAAGCTGTTTAAGGAGTTTAACTAGTGAAGTTTTATCTAGTTTACCATCAAATTCATATTTAGTAACCCATTTCGTATAATACCTAACGTTATCAGAACGTTGTAATTACATGTATTTTGCGTCTTCGGTTAGGGGCGGATATCGCAAGGTTTTGGTGCACTGATTACCCATGTCAAAGAAAATGTTACGTAACCCTTTTTTTATCACGTGATATCAAGTTCTCAGTTCCTGTTCACAGTTCATCTAGAATAACTGCCTACCTTATTCTGTTATCCTGATCTATGACCAAATATACAGTACTTCCTTTTTGTCCCTGATCTGCAAAACAAATCTTGACAACAATATACTGTAACCTAGTCCCTGATCTAAAACAGAAAAAAGGCAAATTCTTCCTACCTGAGCCTCCGGTATTGAACTGTCCAATGTCCACTCTTCGGCCACAGATCAGAAAGTGGCCAGCCTCTTTACACGACAATTCAGTCGGAGGTCTTTTCACCCAAGAAGAACCGTTTCGGTAACTTCTCCTGCGCAGTATTCGACCACCGGAAGTCTCTGATCTGCAGCTGTGTGAGGGAATTTTCCGGCTAAGAAGGACCAAACTGTTAAATAAAATTAAGAATTCAATACACAGGAGGTTCAGATTCAAAAGTTTACTAGTGTACACCAGGAGGCAAAAAACGTACAAGTACAGAATTTTGTCTGACATGAAACAGGAAGCACACAATTTTATATAGGTTTAACATTTAAGCTATGCCCACCTTACTGATGTGATATGTCACAGGGCATCTACATCACTTTAGCTTACAAGCCTTCATTCATTAAATCTGCTGATGCTGTATATTTTAAAAAACTTTTCCTCTAGATACAATACGGCCTTGCTATCCAGCTGGTCAGTCATAATGTCTTTCTGTAAAGTTACTTGTTCAAGGTTTCATATCAGTTCGAATACAATAGCAGCTTCAGTCTTTTAATATACGTCTTTGTTCTCTATTACACTTTCTCACACAGCTGCATGCTATCTTAGCAACACATATACATGGCCAGATCATTCCAATAGGAAAGAGCAGAAGATTTCATTATTTCATACACTTAATTTCCTGACCCAGCAGATAATCACTTATGAAAAGCATAAACATTAAAACTTGTTAAGCTAGCATTCTGCCAGGGTCAGAGATCAGCTTTGCTTCAAGCCACACTGCAGTTTCAAAACTACTTCACATTTAGACATGAATTAATTTTACTACTATATGATTAATAGAATAAAATGCATTATATACTACTTTGCTTTTAAGCTAGCATTTCTCATGTATTCAAATACACATTTTTCTAACTAGCCCTAAGATTGCTTTTTAATGTTTGAAAACTTTGATGGGTGTACTAGAATAGTTAGACAGCAACCATTTATAGGTCATCACTGATGAGTTATGTAATGAGGCATTGCATTACTGTATAAATAATTCTGGTAAGATTAATTGTTTGATAGATTCTGACTCAGTGGAAAGATCTCCTTCATGGAGGGGTACTGCAATATCTGTTTTGAGGGTCTTGGGCACATTCTCAGTGGACAGAGTAGGAATAAATATATTTAAGAGAGAATCAGTGATGCAGGGCTTTATGATGATGAGGAGGCAGGTGTGTTGCCTGAACCTGCCTACCAACCACAAATACAGAATGTGTCATACCTGCATCCTAAACAGCTAATATGTGTCTGGTGTGTTTTCTCTAAACAGTTGTGGTACCTTACATACTGAGCATTTTGGAGCTTGTGAGTCGTTAGTGGAATCTTCAGTAAAAACCTTTAACTAGAAAAATCATTCTACTTTGAAAGAAAACTAAGGTAAAAACATACAAAATGTAGTATATCAACAGGTGTTTAGCTGTCTAAAAACATACAGGTGAGAACTGCTTCAAACTTATTTATAAAAATAAATTGCATATAGCCTTTTAATTTGGAATTATTAACATATTTATATCTGTTGCAGGAAAAAGAGCTTGTCTTGGAGAAAATTTGGCCAAAATGGAGCTTTTCTTGTTCTTTGTTGTATTGCTACAGAAATTTACCTTTCATCCTCCACCTGGTGTTACTGAAAAGGAACTTGATCTTGAGCCAAGACTTGGAGCAACACGTTCCCCAAAACCTTTACTACTGTGTGCAGTACCTCGTTAATGCTGGATATTAATTTAAATGGATTTCTTTTATGAATAAAATTGCAATAAAACTAGTTGGCTTGAGTTTACAATTAATGTAGATTGTTGAAGCAAACTTGAAACAGGAAATTGGATGCAAGTAGAATTGCAATTGACATGGTACCAGGAAAATGTGTGCTATGAAAGCCCTGTTTGCCAGTGCTTTTATTGGATTGTTGGGAGTCTTTACATCCATGTCTGCTCCTCATGACATACAGGTGTCTACAGAATATATGACAGATAAGGGTCACTGAACCTGATATTTTGCTATTTTTTAATGTCTGATGAATTCTACAAATGTTAATGGATGGAAGCATTCAAGTTTAATGTATAGTGTTGATTTTTTTTCTGTTATTTGCAGTCATAGCTTTGTCCTGTTTTTTCTTTTTCTTTTTGTTAATTTCATGAGGCATCAAATGGTTGTGAATTTGATATCTATGTCCATATCATATATAGCTGTATCTCTCTCTATCTCTCTGTGTGTACATATATATATATATATATATATATATATATATATATATATATATATATATATATATATATAGGTTCTATTTGTTTTGTCGTACTTTAGCAAAAGTGCATTTTGTCGAAAATGCACTTTCACTAAAGAAAAAAAAAACATGCCGTTTGTATGTAGCATTAGTTGTTCATCAACGTATATTGTTGATGTACAACTAAGGAAACTCTTGTTGAGATCATAGCAATGGGGATAAGGGAATATTCCCTTTTCTCCACTGTAGTGCAATCTCAGAGTGAGAATATTAAAGTAGGGGGCTCAGCCCCCCACATGGGTGGGAGGTGCAGGAGGGCACAGCCCCCTGCATAATACTGTGTAGTGTGTTTTTTTTTTATTTATTTTTTATTTTTTATTCCGCAAAAGTGCATTTTCGATGGGATGCACTTTCACAGAAGTGAGTTCGACAAAGTATGGTTCGATATACTGCCTTATCTATATATATATATATATATATATATATATATATATATATATATGTATATTATAACACAAAAGTCCACATGTTCATAAAGTAAACATTTTTGTAAAGTGGGCCGTGAAATGTTGTGCCCCTGCCCCCAATCTCTGAGAAGTGGCTTGCTTTGAAACAAGTTTTTCAAGAGTTCTGTAGAAAGCTGTAAAATGCTCACTGGTGTGAGGTGAATTTGCAACAAAAATGATGGATTTTTCAACTGAAGAAGATAAAATATCACTATAAGCAATCTAACTGCATAGTGCTGGAATCTTTGCTCAAATTAAGTCCTTGAAAGCTAAGTGTAAGGCACTGGAATTGCAAAGGATTAATGACAGCTGGGAGAGGTTTAGGTCATTCTTCTATAGTAGGGGTCTGACCTGTCTTAAATCTTTAGCAACAATGTGACAAGAGAGGTTGCAGGACATACACTTACTCAGTATATGAGATCAGACCAGAGATGTTAGGTTTCACCCTCAGGCAATCAGTGAGTTTTTTTTACAAGGACTCCTGACTCAAATCAATTCTTTCACATACCTGTTACAGTGAAATATGCACTGGGTTTATTTATGTATTTATTGACATTTTTTTACCAGGAAAGTGTGATTGGACAAGAACCCATTTTCACTGGAGGCCCAGAGAGAAAAAAGTTCCAGAGAATATAAATTATAACAGCAGATCAATATCATGTACAATAAAGTATGTAATAGTAAGAGAAGAATGTTAACATCAAACAAACCTATAAAATATATAAATAAATATATATATATATATATATATATATATATATATATATATATATATATATAATATACAAGACCAATGCATTTGAGATTAATAAGTATGAAAAGAAAAATATTTACAATATAAACAACGATGAAAACTATGGAAATGCACAGACTTAGATAAATACACCATTGGAAGAAAAATGGAATAATCACAAACCAAAACCAAAGGAGTAACACACTGGCTGGAGTAGAAACGTGTTTATTACCAAACAAATAAAACTTAGTTGCCAAAGAAATAAAACTTGAGAATAATCAGAACTTTGTTAAAGGTAGAGCAGGGAGACCATATTTAATGAGACTGTGGCTTAGCATCCAACAACACGAAGAGGATTATAACAATGAATCGTGTGCAGTATTGATAGCTTTTCTAAAGGTATTTAATAATATGGATAAGAATGTTCTCTAGGATCCTCTGGATTGGATTGGCTGTCCTCTATCTTTCATCTGCAGGTGTACATATGAATGAGTTACTGTCCTCATCCATATCTTTAGGAGGAGTTATAAGACTGGTGTGTCCCTTATTCCCCCATGTTGTTTGTTTTGGCCATATTGGCATTTGACAGTTTTTTGTATTTATAGGTTCATAGGTAGGTACTAGGCTATCTTCCCAAAGGCATTTATAAGCCTAGCTGGAATGTGTTGGCTTTCGCCGCCCTCCTTGATTAGTTCCCTGTGCCTCTGTCCAGCAAGGCCACTGAAGTGATCCCTGGGATAAATTTTCTGTTTCCCATCCACTCGTCAAGGTTTCTCTTGAAGAGTGTTAGTGAGGAGCTCTGCTTAAAGTAGACTGGAATCTTGTTCCAGAGCATGGGAAGTCTCTGGGACAGGAATCTATCCCTCCAGCATGCCCTATTTATTGTTGTGGTGAGGTTTAGATCCCTAAAGCATGTGGCTTGAGGGGGTATGGTTTTCTTTAGGTAGAGCATGTCCATCAGTTCTGGGTTGGACATGGCCTTGTATGTCAGGCAGAGATCATCTCTGAATAGACAGTATGCAACCGAGTACAGCTGGAGTTTCTTCAGTCAAGCTGCTTAGGGCATCTGTCTGAGGCCAGTGATCCTCTTGGTGAGGTACTTCTGTGGTCTTTCCAACTGTTGCAATTGTCTTGTAAGATACATCCCAAATGGGGCATTGTACTCTATGATGGGTCTGATGAGTGATGCGTAGAAGGGCACAATGACCTCTTTTGATCTGGATGCAAACCCTTTTGTGATTAGGTGGGCCACATAGAAGGATTTTCTAACCACTTTGGCAATGTGATTATCAAAGGAGAGATTACTATCTACTTGGGTCCCCAGATTCCTTATTTCATATTTAGGGGGCTACTACCTATGTGGTAGTTTGTGGGTACTTTGTTTTTTCCAAAGGGGATGACTATGCACTTTTTGGCATTTAGCTTGAGGCCATGGTTTTGACACTGGGTATCTGTCTCAGTGAGACCCTTTTAGAGAATGCCTGTGTCAGCTGGAGAATCAATCATAACCCCTAGTTTGCAGTCATCTGCAAACTTGGTCAGCCATAGTCCTCTGTGCTTGCCTGTACCTCTGAGAAATATATGCCAAACAGGAGGGGTCCTAGGACTGAGCCCTGGGGAATGCCACTTGTAACTGGTTTAGAGTCAGACCTAGCTCCCGCAGCTCTTACTATGTGAGTTCTGTCCATGAGCCATTTGGCAACCCATCTTGTGACATAGGGGTTTATGTTCAGGCTGGTGAGCTTGTCTATAATACTAGAATGGGGAATGGTGTCGAAGGCCTTTGCAAGGTCTTGTTAGGCTGTGTGGACCACCTTTCCCTTGTCTATAGCCTTGGTAACTGTCTCAAAGAAGTCCAACAGGTTTAGGAGGCATGATCAGCCCTTACCAAAGCTGAACTGAGCAGGGTCCAGTGTTTGGAGGTTCCCAATCTCTCTGTTAATGAGATCCATGATGATGCGCTCCATAGCCTTGCAGACCAAGCTAGTCAGGCTTATAGGGCGATAGTTCCCGGGGTCTGTTGTGCTCCACCTTTGTGAAGCGGAATAACCGTTGCTGTGCACCACTCTATGGGCACATAGACTGTGGAGAGGCTGAGCTTGAACAGTGTGTTTAGGTGAGGGGTTAGTTCATCTTTGAGCTTGTGTAGGATGCAGCATGGGACACCATCCGGTCCCATTGATGCTGTGTTTTTGGCTTTGGAGAGGGCTGTTTCAACCTGAGTGTCTGTAATTTCAGGGGCACTACATTCTTCTGGTATGGTTATGGGCCCTTTTGGGGGTGAGAGGGGGTGAAGTCTGCACTGAACCTGTCTGCCAGGATGTTGACAATATTGGTCGGTTCAGTGTATTTTGTGCCATTCTGCACTAACTGCAAGCAGATCTGGGAATTGCCACTTAGATTCTTGACATAGCTAAATAATGCCTTGTGGTTATCTTTGGAGTCCTTGGCAATTTTTCTTTTGAAGCTAGCCTTGGATGATTTTATGAGGGATCATAGTTTCTTGCTGATACTGATCAGGGATGTCTTCCCCTCTTGGGATTTTACTCTTTTCTGTACTAGTTTCCTCCTTCTATTGTATAGGTTGTTTATGGCAGGGGTCCATCAGACTGGTTTCCTTTTCTTGGAGGAGTGAGTCTTGGTTTTTCTTGGGATAGCACAATCCATGCATTCTTGTAGGTGCCTGTAGAGTGCATTAGTAAAGGATTTTTGCAGCTTGGACAGCGTTATCCTTTAGCATGGAGAATTTGAAACTTTCCACCTCAGTCTTAAGTAACGTGAAGTTTGCTTTTGAAAAGTTTTTCACGGTGGTTTCTTTGACCGGGTGTGGGGGCAGAATGTGGATATCCAGAGTGATTAGTTTATGGTCAGATCTAATCAGTGAAGGGTTGACCTCCGGTGTGGAACACCGGTCGCCCATGTTGGTGATGATCAGGTCCAATATGTTGTCACCTCTGGTGGGGGTGTTGACCAGTTGATCCAGGTCATTTGAGTTTATAAATTCTAGGAAATGTTGGGAGTTAGTACTTGAGTAGTTCTCCCAGTTAATGTTTGGGTAATTGAAATCATCCAATATCAGGGTGTTTGGTAGGACCTTTATGTTTCCCAGTGTTTCCAGAAATGCAGAATGGGGGTCCTGGGACATGGTGGGTTATCTGTAGCAAGCTACAATTTGAATTGCAGCTCTGCCCATTGTTAGTTGCACTTGAGTGATCTCTGAAGCATCGTGCTATGCCACTAACCTGGAGGTGTGGGTATCCTTGATGAATATGGATATGCCCCCACCTTTTGTATTTCAGTCAGGGTTTTGTGGCCAAAATGTATGGTATGAGTTGTAGCCTAGTAGTGCTGGGGTGCTCTCTGGAGCCTTAAACCAGGTTTCTGTTACTGCACAGATGTCAATGTTCTCCATACTGAGGAGTGCCACGAGTGCATGCATTTTGAGGTTTAGACTTCTGGCATTGAGTAGCATTACCCTCAGTTTTTTGTTACTGATGCTATTTACAGTGGTGGGTTTGTCTTTTGAGCCTTGCCTAAAAAAGGCACTATGGGGATGGCAAGAGCCTTGGCCAGTATTTGAAAGCCTAAGGGTGACAGTGCAAGCCGTCTCTAGTGAAGCAGTGTGGCTTGTCGAGCACGTCATCCCAGGCTGACAGACACTGGATCCCCTTTGAATGACACCAGAAGCTTACCCAGTTGTTGAAATTGATCATTTTTCTTTATACCATGGTATCATTCTTGGTGAGGGCAGGATGCTACTCAGGGTCAGGGTCATATTGGCCTGGGCTGCATGATCAGAGAGCTCTTTCATGACTCTTTTCATGTAGTCCAGGGAGGTATAGCTTAGGTCATTCACACCAACATGTACAATGACAGAGTCATATTTGTACTTGTTCTGGAGTGACCTGAGTGCTTGTGTTATTTGGCGCATCCTGGCACCTGACAGGCAGCTAACAGTAACCTTCTCCTTGTTCAGCCTAGTGAGTGGGACGTTAGTGTGCCTGATTATAGAGTCACCTATTACTAGTGTGTTGGGTATGTTATTTTGCCTTAAGAGTTGTGATTGCGTGGCCTACTGGTTTTGTGAAGTATGTGTTTCATAGTTTGTGTTGGGGGGTGGAGGTTGCTTGGATGTCTGCTTTGGAGGTCTCTGTTGCTTTTGCAGATTTTTATTTAGAGCCTCCGAGTATGTTTTTGTGTATTTATGTGTGTTTTTTGCCGGTGCTGGTTTTATAGGTCTATGTGAGACTGGTGGTGTGATGCAAATAATTCCCTTCTCCTCTTGACTGTCTGGTCCAGTCTTGGGTTGAGAGAGCTTAGCCTCCAGTTTGGCTGCATAACTGCATCTCTCGCATATATTAGTGTTAGGTGGTAGGAGGAGAAGGTTGTCTGTGTACATGAGGCAGTTGTAACATTGCCTCAAGATGTCAAGATTCACCAGTTGGACAGGAGAGTACAGATGAAACTACCCTTTGGACATGCCTGGATAGGTACAGTGAGCTGTTTTACTGATTGTCTGGTACGGTCAAATAGAGAGCCTTGTCCTCTACAGTATGGGGGGGGGGTCTAGTGCTGAGGATTATTAGTGCTTGCTATGAGTTTTGAGCAAGTGCTGGGCTGAGAAGTGAATGGTTTGAGTGCTTAAGTTGAAAGTTTGTCTAGTTCCAAGGAATAAATTGAAGAGTAGACTTTGTGGAGCCGGGAATAGTTATACCCTAGCTAACCAGCGCTGCTCAGAGCGCAAAACCGCACTAATGCAGGTTTTATAGCAGGGAAATGAAAGAGATAGAAATTAGCCCAAAATGGCCAATAAACTACTAATTTCCAGGCTGAAATCACTCCTCCAGGGACAGATAGGCTGCTCAGAGCTCCTATCTCTCACAGGTGAACAGATAAACTTCCTTATAGCCAAGTAAGGTATGGGCAAACAAAGGAACTTGTAACATAGCCCTGAATTCAGCACTAACCTGAAAAATGGACTATACTAGCTTAGAAAGGTGGGAAAACAAGTATTTTTTTTTTTTTTAAGAAAATAAAGCAGATACAATAAAAAAACACTTTGAAGGCACAGAAACGGCTATCACACTTGAGTGTGTAGCCTACAACAGTCAAAACAGGTAATTTAAACACAAAAATTACTTTGTTAAAGTGCAGGCAGTAAAATAAGTACAATATGTAGCTGAAACAAGCTTTTTAAATCACAGAAACTCTAAAAAATTGGCGTTTTAGGCGGAATTAGCTAAAGCCAGCAAGAAAATGCAGAAAAATGATACTTAATCTCTCCAAAGTCTCTCTTTTTTCTCTCGGCTGCTCTTGAACTCTGCAGGGCACCAGGCAGGAGCTTGCTGAGCTGTATACAAGCACAAAAACCTTGAAAATGTGGGTTTTATAACAGGGAAATGAAGGAGATAGAAATTAGCCCAAAATGGCCAATAAACTACTAATTTCTGTGCTGAAACCACTCCTCCAGGGACAAATAGGCTACTCAAAGCTCCCCTCTCTCCCAGGTGAACAGAGAAACTTCCTTCTATCCAAGTAAGGTATGGGCAAACACAGAAACTTGTAACACAGCCCTGAATTCAGCACTAACCTGAAACCTGGATTATACTAGCTTAGAAAGGCAGGAAAACAAATATATATATATATATATATATATATATATATATATATTTTTTTTTTTTTTTTAGAAAATAAATCAGATACAATAAAAAAAACACTTTAAATGCACAGAAATGGCGATCACACTTGAGTGTGTAGCCTACAACAGTTTAACAGGTAATTTAAACGCAAAAATTACTTTGTTAAAGTGCAAGCAGTAAAATAAGTACAATATGTAGCTGAAACAAGCTTTTTAAATCACAGAAATTCTAAAAAAATGGCGTTTTAGGTGTAATTAGCTAAAGGCAGCAAGAAAATTCAGAAAAAATTATACTTAATCACTCCAAAGTCTCTCTTTTATCTCTCTGCTGCTGTAGAACTCTGCAGGGCACCAGGCAAGAGCTTGCTGAGCTGTATACAAGCACAAAAACCTTGCAAATGCGGGTTTTATAAGAAGGAAATGAAAGAGATAGAAATTAGCCCAAAATGGGCAATAAACTACTAATTTCTGGGCTGAAACCACTCCTCCAGGGACAGATACGCTGCTCAAAGCTCCCCTCTCTCACAGGTGAATAGAGAACTTAAGGGATCCTACTCTAGCTGGTTGCTGTGGGCCCATTTTAACTTCCTGGTTAGTAGATGATTGTGTAGTGTGGTTCTCCAGACCATGTGATATTTTAGTGAGTGTGTTTCAGAGTTTCAGGAATTTTGAGAAGGCATTGGGACTCGAGGTTAATTTCAAAATATCTCTGATTGTTCCCCTATAAACAGGGCATATGTGAGTTTGAAAGCTCAGACTGACTGGTCCTGCAAAATAGTACCTAGATGTGTGATTTGCCTGGCAATACTTTAAGATGATTAAATTAAGAATGAAGCCATTATCAAGCTTTTTGGGAAGTAAAAGTATAGTCCAAACTATAAAAACATTATTGCTACCTAAAATTAGTTTTTTAGTACAGTACCTTCCATATCTGGCAAGCTCACCATACATGAACAAATGACAAAACATGCTTATTAACTTTGTATAGCAGGATCCTAAAGCCTAGGGTCAGCTGAGCTAAGCTTTCTACCCCTTTAGGATTTGGAGGGATGTAACTTCCCAATTTGTTTGCTTATCGTTAACCTGTTATAAGATGACAGTATCTCTATGCTTACCAGTTGTGTAAACGTATATGGTTTGAGGGCCAATTTTTGCAATATGGGGATCTCAGCTTTAGTTAGAATGAGTAGATTGTCCCTTGAGATGTGATATACAGAGGTTTGGAGGAGTGTTTTGAGAAGCAGTTTTAGTGTGACACAAAGAACCACATGAGGTGCCCCACAGTGTTAGTCATGTCTTGTTTATGGTCTAATATGGGTCATTTAGAGCATAACAAGGTTCTTAACTTGCAAGGATGGGCTAACAAGAGTGATTTAGTATATCATGGATGTGAACAATGCAAATAGTTCATTTCTATCTCTTAGGCCAGGAGAGAGGGAAGCAGGAAGGAAGTTTCCAGAAGACAAATGGCAGCAAGTTTTCCAGACGAGGGTCAGAATTTCATATCTGTAAGTTAAAATGGGGGTGGTAGGTTTTTGTTGCTCCTACATCAAGCTCATGGGAGAAAAGTAAAATTAAATCTCTTCTACAAGCATTTCAATGTGTCATAGAGAGAGATAATGAGACAGATGAGGGACAAATGCCGGGACCTGTTGCAATATATTTGGAATGACTATGACTGGTCTTATACTTTACACATTTTCAGACATAATAGCCTACCTCCTGAGGTTAAGTTTTTTTTTTCAAATGTTTATACTCATGACAATACCCACCTGTGTTTTTTCAAGAAAACTAAGTAGAGGGGAAGAGGTGTGTTGGAAATGCAAATTAGCTTCACATGATTTGATAGTGTTATAATACTGGATTTCTATGGAACACAAAAAACGCCAACAGAAGATAGCGTAAAAACACACCAGGAATCTGGAAACTGTGCTGGAAACAGCGTTGATTTATTATTACACAAACAAAAAGGTTAAGCGCTTTCTTCAGAATACTACTGACTTCATCAGAACACCAACTACTATGAATCATTAGCTTAAATACATACAACCCACAGAAAAAACTGCCTTTTCCATCAATTAATCAATTATATCATTTACATTCAAAAAGCTTGTAAATCATTGCCTTATACACGAGTAGTTTCTATAAAACATTTCTCATAAAATGAATAAAACCGTACATATTACACAAGCCTATACACATAAATGTCCCAAATACAAGTAAAATATTGTATAAAAAGCTTGATATAACAACGAATGTGTAATAAATGTATAAACCTCCTATTCACTACTGTATATCATTAATTGTGGTCATTCTAACACTATCTACTATAAAAATGTGTCTATCTTCAGATGCCTATAATAAATATCTCGTAACTAATATAATACTACAACCTTATGTACTTGACCTATGTCACTATGTACTTCTAATAATTCATACAAAAACATAACAATATTTGTTGAAATTCATGTATCACAAAGTGTGTTGGAATATACTTCGAAAACTGTATGGAATAAGCCTAGAAACTTGTTCTAAGTCCTGACAAGGGGCTTTGTTGGAATCATCTCATTTAGACCTGGGGGAGTGGATGCATCTAACCTGATCTGCCATCTGATCTCCCTTTCCCCCACTGTTGCCTTGATGTTGCCCCCTCGGGGATTTGGCGTGACCACTTCCAATATGGCAAATTTGAAAACCTTACATTGTGGATTTTTAAATGCCTTGACAGGGCGTTGTTTATATCACATTTCCTCATGCAATATGTGTGGTCATAAATCCTGTTTTTTAAACAGCGGTCTGTCTTTCCCACATAGTAACTCCTACATGTTTGACAAACACCCAAATATACTATGTGTTTGGTCAGACAGTTACCATTACAAAACTTGACCTTACTTTTTATACTGTTGTTTAGCACAATGTTAGGTACATCCAAAATGTACTTGCAAAAATTGCATTGACCACATTTTTTGTACCTGTTTTCTGTATTCTCTTTCCCTTATAATAGTTAGATTTGATCTCAATAATTCTCTTCAAATTGTTACCAGTCTTGTGTACAAAGTGTGGTTTATCAGGTGTTTTTTCTTTGATTGACAAATCACTTGTCAAGATATTCCAGTTTGAAGTAATTATATTTTTAACTTCTCTAGTATGCCTACCATATTTGATTATGCACGCCCTTAGGTATTCATTACCTGGGACATTACTACCAGTATTGCAATTGTTATCATTACTGTGCTGGTTGGTCACATTTCCTACTCCCAGTAGGGGTTTGTACTTGTTTCCCCATTCCTTTGCAACATAGGAGGTGATGTCCTTTATCATATTTTGGGGGTATCCTTTATCTGCAAAAAGATGTCCAATATATGACATCTCCCGGAGCATGTACTCCCTCTCGGAGGTCATCCGTGCGGCCCGGATACACTGCCCCCTAATGATACCCCTTTTAGTACTATAGGAATGTGCACTACTAAAGTGTAGGTACCCATTGCTGAACGTATCCTTTCTGTAGATACGGGACTGAAACGATTCACCCTGACTGTAAATGTACACATCCAGGTAGTTAATACCGGTGTAGTCATACTGATGAGTGAATTTGAGATAATCAGTGGTGTTATTGATGTATTTCATGAAGACTGTTAGGTCTTGTTCACTACCCTCCCACAAAATGAAAATGTCATCCAGGTATCTGACATATCTCTTAATTTGCACCATCCAGTTAGAATTTAGAATAAATTTTTATTCTAAATTCTAACTGGATGGTGCAAATTAAGAGATATGTCAGATACCTGGATGACATTTTCATTTTGTGGGAGGGTAGTGAACAAGACCTAACAGTCTTCATGAATTACATCAATAACACCACTGATTATCTCAAATTCACTCATCAGTATGACTACACCGGTATTAACTACCTGGATGTGTACATTTACAGTCAGGGTGAATCGTTTCAGTCCCGTATCTACAGAAAGGATACGTTCAGCAATAGGTACCTACACTTTAGTAGTGCATATTCCTATAGTACTAAAAGGGGTATCATTAGGGGGCAGTGTATCCGGGCCGCACGGATGACCTCTGAGAGGGAGTACATGCTCCGGGAGATGTCATATATTGGACATCTTTTTGCAGATAAAGGATACCCCCAAAATATGATAAAGGACATCACCTCCTATGTTGCAAAGGAATGGGGAAACAAGTACAAACCCCTACTGGGAGTAGGAAATGTGACCAACCAGCACAGTAATGATAACAATTGCAATACTGGTAGTAATGTCCCAGGTAATGAATACCTAAGGGCGTGCATAATCAAATATGGTAGGCATACTAGAGAAGTTAAAAATATAATTACTTCAAACTGGAATATCTTGACAAGTGATTTGTCAATCAAAGAAAAAATACCTGATAGACCACACTTTGTACACAAGACTGGTAACAATTTGAAGAGAATTATTGAGATCAAATCTAACTATTATAAGGGAAAGAGAATACAGAAAACAGGTACAAAAAAATGTGGTCAATGCAATTTTTCCAAGTACATTTTGGATGTACCTAACATTGTGCTAAACAACAGTATAAAAAGTAAGGTCAAGTTTTGTAATGGTAACTGTCTGACCAAACACATAGTATATTTGGGTGTTTGTCAAACATGTAGGAGTTACTATGTGGGAAAGACAGACCGCTGTTTAAAAAACAGGATTTATGACCACACATATTGCATGAGGAAATGTGATATAAACAACGCCCTGTCAAGGCATTTAATCAAAAATCCACAATGTAAGGTTTTCAAATTTGCCATATTGGAAGTGGTCACGCCAAATCCCCGAGGGGGCAACATCAAGGCAACAGTGGGGGAAAGGGAGATCAGATGGCAGATCAGGTTAGATGCATCCACTCCCCCAGGCCTAAATGAGATGATTCCAACAAAGCTCCTTGTCAGGACTTAGAACAAGTTTCTAGGCTTATTCCATACAGTTTTCGAAGTATATTCCAATACACTTTGTGATACATGAATTTCAACAAATATTGTTATGTTTTTGTATGAATTATTAGAAGTACATAGTGATATAGGTCAAGTACATTAGGTTGTAGTATTATATTAGTCACGAGATATTTATTATAGGCATTTGAAGATAGATACATTTTTATAGTAGATAGTGTTAGAATGACCACAATTCATGATATACAGTAGTGAATAGGAGGTTCATGTATTTATTACACATTCGTTGTCATATTAAGCTTTTTTTACACAATATTTTATTTGTATTTGGGACATTTATGTGTATAGGCTTGTGTAATATGTACGGTTTTATTCATTTTATGAGAAATGTTTTATAGAAACTACTCGTGTATAAGGCAATGATTTACAAGCTTTTTGAATGTAAATGATATAATTGATTAATTGATGGAAAAGGCGTTTTTTTCTGTGGGTTGTATGTATTTAAGCTAATGATTCATAGTAGTTGGTGTTCTGATGAAGTCAGTAGTATTCTGAAGAAAGCGCTTAACCTTTTTGTTTGTGTAATAATAAATCAACGCTGTTTCCAGCACAGTTTCCAGATTCCTGGTGTGTTTTTACGCTATCTTCTGTTGGCGTTTTTTGTGTTACATTGTTGGACACTGGGACTATTTCTTCATTTTTAGTGGATTTCTATGGACCGAAACTATAAATGCTCTCCTTTGGGCTCTTTTAACCCCAATGCTTCACCCTATGGGTGTTTATTTTTGGATGTTCATTATTCTAGCTCAGTGGCCTGGTCTATCTAACACAGCATGGTAAAAATAACAAGAAGGTGCACCATGAGCCACAAGAGCTGGAATTAAAAATTCTCTCTCCAGTTGGTAAAAACCACGTTTAATATAAAAAGAAAACAAACAGGTAGACTGCAGTTTGGTAGTAGTTAACACTTTCGCGTTGGAATCAACGCTTCATCAGACATAAAGGCAGTCAAATAACATCCATTTAAATACACACAATGACATCACTGCCTATTCAAATCAGCGAATCAAATAAAAACAATTAATGAAACATTAAACAAATAAGGTGATAAAATACACAATAAAATATTCAATAAAATATTATCATGCGCCTGAGGGGTCTACTAGCTAGGAACGGCTTAAGTGCTAACCTGTCATTTAGCCCAAACCTGTGGGCTTGCAATTTTAGTATCCATTTGCCTTCCCTCTCTTCAGTGCGATTTTTAATGTTGCCCAATCTGCCATTTTTAAAAACTAACTCTAAAACCTGAAACTTAAAACTATGGGAGCATCCTTGTTCTACTATGTGCTTGGCTAAGGCATTGGTAATATTACCCTTTTCAATGGCATAGACATGTTCCCTAATACGTTCACGTAAGGATCTTGTTGTCATTCCAACATAAAAAATCTTACATAATTGGCATTCAGCAATATAGACCAAATTAGTAGATCTACAGTCAGCGTAATGCTTAAAATTATAGGGACGTTTTGTTTCAGGATGTATGAAACAATCAGAACTAGATATATATTTACATTGATTGCAAGAATTGCAAGCAAATGTACCTGTCCTATTGGAAGTTCTAACATTCTGATGTCCCCTATCATAACAAAGTAGTCTATTAAGAGACAACATATTCCTATAAGCAACGTGAGGTCTCTCATCTACCAAATTCTTGATCCTTTCATCCACCATTAAAAGTCTCCAATTTTTATTGAGAACAGTTAGTATATGATGGTTCCTATTAGTAAAAGGAATAACAATCCCATTAACAGTAGTTGTACTGCTAGTCTTGTTAGAGTGTACATGGGGATATAATCTATTAATCAAGGGAGCTCCTACATCTTCTCTGAGTAGGTCACCCATTGAAATATCATCAAGGACTTGTGTTTGATCATAGCCTCTGAGCATAAAATTCTTGGCTAGTTGCATTTTATGTTGATTGTAAGCAATACTTTGTGACGTTAATTTGGAAACCCTAATGGTCTGATTCTTAACTATATTTTTGTGAACATGCCTGGGATGCATGCTATTCCGGTGCAGTAAGTTGTTCTTCCAACAGGGTTTCCTATAGAGCTCAGTATCAAAACCATTGGGTCCCTTGATAATCTTAACGTCTAGAAACTCAATCTCATTGACTGAGTAGGAACATTCAAAACAAAGAAAATCTGTTGTCTCATTCAAATAGGTTGTAAAAGCCAACAATTGTTCAATGGTGCCACCCCACAACAAAAAAAGTCATCTACAAATCTATTAAAGTATTTGAGATGTTTCGTATACTCAGAATTAGTATTGAAAACATATGCCTCTTCCCATTGTGCCAACACCAAGTTGGCATAGGCGTTGGCACAAGGGGTGCCCATCGCCACTCCTTTGGTTTGTAAATAATATTTCTCGTCATAACAGAGAACATTGTTCTCAAGAACAATTTCAAGGAGAGACATGCACCTAGTAATTATATTATTTGGTAGTTTTTTCTGAACCATTAACGCCCTGATGTAATCCATGCCAACATCATTAGGTATTGATGTAAATAGAGACTTCACATCAAGTGTGACTAATATGTCATCAATATCAAAAAGAGAAGATCGGCTATATACAGCTAAGTTCTCTAAAAAATGAGATGTATCTCTTAGAACATGCTTAACGTCTAGAATGACAGGTTTGAGTAACTTATCCAAATAAATAGATGAGGGTTCAGTTAGCCATCCTCGACTAGATACAATTGGTCTTAAGGAGGGATTCATCACGTCTTTATGAATTTTGGGCAGACCTCTAAATGAAGGAACCAAGGGTTTATCAACCAACAAGTATAGATATAAATCCCTATCAATAACATTAGTTAACATTAAGTCATATAGACTAGCGTGTACTCCTTTGATCAAGTTGTTCAAATTGTGGTTATGTATAGGAAAATATGTCTCTCTATCTGCCAACATATATTCCATTTTATCAGAATAGTTGGATTTGTCCAAAATGACAATGGCTCCACCTTTGTCAGCTTGTCTAATGACTATCTTGTCATTACATCTCAGGTTAGCTAATGCTTGTTTTTCATCAGATGTCATATTATGAAAATTTGATTTAGCCTGTTTGTCATTATATAGGTCAAATAAATCAGACTCACAGGCCTGTTCAAAAGCCTCTAAAAGAGGGTGTTGTTGGGGCATAAAAGTAGATGGTTTCTTAAATGGCATGTAGGCAACATTATTATTACTAGCATCCTGACCATACATTAATTTTAAACCCAGGTTCCTTGTAAAAAGTTTAATATCAACAATAACATCCGTGATATTGTTACAACTAAAGGGTATAAAACCCAACCCTTTGTTCAGGACTGATAGTTCATGGTGATTCAAAATGTAGTTAGAAATGTTAACAACTAAGTTCTGGGTCTCAATACCTTCTTCGTTTGTTGTAAAGTCTCTTCCGTGCTTTTCCTTTTTACCGCTCTTCCTTGTGGAGACCAAGTCCTCCTTTCGGTCGGTTTGTATGGTAGCGGAAAAGAAGGCAAACCATCACCCAAGCCAAACACTTCATCCTCTATCGAGACGACAAACAGATCTATCGAGAGCTGTTTCCTCCGAACATCATTCGCCTTCTGGCCAAAAGGTATATCCAGAGAAGGTTGTACATCCAGATTAGCGTTGTTCTCAGCATGTACTTGGGCTTCGACAACAACACGACGAGGTAAAGGAATGACTGTGGTATTATACATGGCATCAGGCGCAAGGTGTAAAGATGAAGTCAGTTCATGAGCGCCTTCTGGTGAAGTCATCAAAGGGGAAGGTCTCTTCTCGGAATCATTATGTGTAATCACCGGATTTAAAGGTGTACGCTCAGGTTTATGAGAAGAGTTGCTTTTAAAGGGAAACTTTTCACGAGGCCGAGAGAAGACCTGGCCTTTATGAAAATCCAGAAAATCTCTCTCAAGTTTCCTTTTTTTATCCTGCAATGCTCTAATGTCAAGTGATGACAAAGTGCGCTTAAGATCATCAGAAAATATTAGCAACTCATCATTACCCAGTAAATTAGCTAGATCATTTTCAATAGCCTTAACATCATCTACTAGTTGATTTATCACAGAGCCATAGTGCTCGATTAAAATTCTGATGTATGAAAAACTGGTTTCAAGATTTAGCTTTTGCCATTTGGCTAAAAGTTCCGGGTTGGAATCCCCAAACGTGGGCATCTTCAATACCCTTCCGGTCATGTTGAATAGAAGTAGCAGCCATGTCCTAGCAAGAAAAAGGCAACAACAGTCACAAAAGTACAAGCAATTCCTGCCAGGTGAAGCACCCTCAGAGACGAAAACAAATGTAAATGTATAAAAATAACAAGAAGGTGCACCATGAGCCGCAAGAGCTGGAATTAAAAATTCTCTCTCCAGTTGGTAAAAACCACGTTTAATATAAAAAGAAAACAAACAGGTAGACTGCAGTTTGGTAGTAGTTAGCGCTTTTGCATTGGAATCAACGCTTCATCAGCCATAAAGGCAGTCAAATAACATCCATTTAAATACACACAATGACATCACTGCCTATTCAAATCAGCGAATCAAATATCATGCATGATAATATTTTATTGAATATTTTATTGTGTATTTTATCATCTTATTTGTTTAATGTTTCATTAATTGTTTTTATTTGATTTGCTGATTCTTGCTGGGACGTGGCTGCTACTTCTATTCAACATGACCGGAACTCAGGGGTTGAAAAACCATTTGTTTTAGATGACCTTGTCCGAATGGATGCGAACCCGTTACTTAAACTAACCATCTCTGATTTGAGTAAGCCTGAAAATACAGGTAACAATTTTAAAAACAATATGAATATAATACTCATAACTCGGAAACTTGAAAACAAGCTTCACAGGCTCCGCAATGTGCAATGGCAGAGTTTGCACATGGAAGCTTGCCTTAAATTTAAACTTGTTCCGAGAGGCTTAAGGGTATTGAAGATGCCCACGTTTGGGGATTCCAACCCGGAACTTTTAGCCAAATGGCAAAAGCTAAATCTTGAAACCAGTTTTTCATACATCAGAATCTTAATCGAGCACTATGGCTCTGTGATAAATCAACTAGTAGATGATGTTAAGGCTATTGAAAATGAACTAGCTAATTTACTGGGTAATGATGAGTTGCTAATATTTTCTGATGATCTTAAGCGCACTTTGTCATCACTTGACATTAGAGCATTGCAGGATAAAAAAAGGAAACTTGAGAGAGATTTTCTGGATTTTCATAAAGGCCAGGTCTTCTCTTGGCCTCGTGAAAAGTTTCCCTTTAAAAGCAACTCTTCTCATAAACCTGAGCGTACACCTTTAAATCCGGTGATTACACATAATGATTCCGAGAAGAGACCTTCCCCTTTGATGACTTCACCAGAAGGCGCTCATGAACTGACTTCATCTTTACACCTTGCGCCTGATGCCATGCATAATACCACAGTCATTCCTTTACCTCGTCGTGTTGTTGTCGAAGCCCAAGTACATGCTGAGAACAATGCTAATCTGGATGTACAACCTTCTCTGGATATACCTCTTGGCCAGAAGACGAATGATGTTCGGAGGAAACAGCTCTCGATAGATCCGTTTGTCAACTCGATAGAGGATGAAGTGTTTGGCTTGGGTGATGGTTTGCCTTCTTTTCCGCTACCATACAAACCGACTGAAAGGAGGACTTGGTCTCCACAAGGAAGAGCGGTAAAAAGGAAAAGCACGGAGGAGACTTTACAACAAACGAAGAAGGTATTGAGACCCAGAACTTAGTTTTTAACATTTCTAACTACATTTTGAATCACCATGAACTATTAGTCCTGAACAAAGGGTTGGGTTTTATACCTTCTAGTTGTAACGATATCACGGATGTTATTGTTGATATTAAACTTTTTACAAGGAACCTGGGTTTAAAATTAATGTATGGTCAGGATGCTAGTAATAATAATGTTGCCTACATGCCATTTAAGAAACCATCTACTTTTATGCCCCAACAACACCCTCTTTTAGAGGCTTTTGAACAGGCCTGTGAGTCTGATTTATTTGAGCTATATAATGACAAACAGGCTAAATCAAATTTTCATAATATGACATCTGATGAAAAACAAGCATTAGCTAACCTGAGATGTAATGACAAGATAGTCATTAGACAAGCTGACAAAGGTGGAGCCATTGTCATTTTGGACAAATCCAACTATTCTGATAAAATGGAATATATGTTGGCAGATAGAGAGACATATTTTCCTATACATAACCACAATTTGAACAACTTGATCAAAGGAGTACACGCTAGTCTATATGACTTAATGTTAACTAATGTTATTGATAAGGATTTATATCTATACTTGTTGGTTGATAAACCCTTGGTTCCTTCATTTAGAGGTCTGCCCAAAATTCATAAAGACGTGATGAATCCCTCCTTAAGACCAATTGTATCTAGTCGAGGATGGCTAACTGAACCCTCATCTATTTATTTGTATAAGTTACTCAAACCTGTCGTTCTAGACGTTAAGCATGTTCTAAGAGATACATTTCATTTTTTAGAGAACTTAGCTGTATATAGCCAATCTTCTCTTTTTGATATTGATGACATATTAGTCACACTTGATGTGAAGTCTCTATTTACATCAATACCTAATGATGTTGGCATGGATTACATCAGGGCGTTAATGGTTCAGAAAAAAACTACCAAATAATATAATTACTAGGTGCATGTCTCTCCTTGAAATTGTTCTTGAGAACAATGTTCTCTGTTATGACGAGAAATATTATTTACAAACCAAAGGAGTGGCGATGGGCACCCCTTGTGCCAACGCCTATGCCAACTTGGTGTTGGCACAATGGGAAGAGGCATATGTTTTCAATACTAATTCTGAGTATACGAAACATCTCAAATACTTTAATAGATTTGTAGATGACGTTTTTTTGTTGTGGGGTGGCACCATTGAACAATTGTTGGCTTTTACAACCTATTTGAATGAGACAACAGATTTTCTTTGTTTTGAATGTTCCTACTCAGTCAATGAGATTGAGTTTCTAGATGTTAAGATTATCAAGGGACCCAATGGTTTTGATACTGAGCTCTATAGGAAACCCTGTTGGATGAACAACTTACTGCACCAGAATAGCATGCATCCCAGGCATGTTCACAAAAATATAGTTAAGAATCAGACCATTGGGGTTTCCAAATTAAAGTCACAAAGTATTGCTTACAATCAACATAAAATGCAACTAGCCAAGAATTTTATGCTCAGAGGCTATGATCAAACACAAGTCCTTGATGATATTTCAATGTGTGACCTACTCAGAGAAGATGTAGGAGCTCCCTTGATTAATAGATCATATCCCCATGTACACTCTAACAAGACTAGCAGTACAACTACTGTTAATAGGATTGTTATTCCTTTTACTAATAGGAACCATCATATACTAACTGTTCTCAATAAAAATTGGAGACTTTTAATGGTGGATGAAAGGATCAAGAATTTGATAGATGAGAGACCTCACGTTGCTTATAGGAATATGTTGTCTCTTAATAGACTACTTTGTTATGATAGGAGACATCGGAATGTTAGAACTTCCAATAGGACAGGTACATTTGCTTGCAATTCTTGTAATCAATGTAAATATATATCTAGTTCTGATTGTTTCATACATCCTGAAACAAAACGTCCCTATAATTTTAAACATTACGCTGACTGTAGATCTACTAATTTGGTCTATATTGCTGAATGCCAATTATGTAAGATTTTTTATGTTGGAATGACAACAAGATCCTTACGTGAACGTATTAGGGAACATGTCTATGCCATTGAAAAGGGTAATATTACCAATGCCTTAGCCAAGCACATAGTAGAACAAGGATGCTCCCATAGTTTTAAGTTTCAGGTTTTAGAGTTAGTTTTTAGAAATGGCAGATTGGGCAACATTAAAAATCGCACTGAAGAGAGGGAAGGCAAATGGATACTAAAATTGCAAGCCCACAGGTTTGGGCTAAATGACAGGTTAGCACTTAAGCCGTTCCTAGCTAGTAGACCCCTCAGGCACTAGCCATTGTCCATGATAATATTTTATTGAATATTTTATTGTGTATTTTATCACCTTATTTGTTTAATGTTTCATTAATTGTTTTTATTTGATTCGCTGATTTGAATAGGCAGTGATGTCATTGTGTGTATTTAAATGGATGTTATTTGACTGCCTTTATGTCTGATGAAGCGTTGATTCCAACGCGAAAGCGCTAACTACTACTAAACTGCAGTCTACCTGTTTGTTTTCTTTTTATATTAAACGTGGTTTTTACCAACTGGAGAGAGAATTTTTAATTCCAGCTCTTGTGGCTCATGGTGCACCTTCTTGTTATTTTTATACATTTACATTTGTTTTCGTCTCTGAGGGTGCTTCACCTGGCAGGAATTGCTTGTACTTTTGTAACACAGCATGGTGCTTGGTCAGAAGACTTCTGGCTTCTGTGTTAACCGCTGTGTTCAAAGCATGTGAATCACTCCCTTTGAACTAGAAGATTATACTTGTTTCTAATTTTTATAAGCTCAAATTATGGAGGAATCAGGACTTGAATATGATTGAATGGAAGGAATCCTCTTCAATACTTTTTTGATTTTCTTAATTTATTCTTATTGTCTAGCATTGTATCCATGGGATTAAACATTTTAATGTGTTTCTATAGGCTGTATTTGCATGCTGCTTGTTGCAATACTTGGTGTTATGCTTGTAATCACAATATAAATAAATTCCGTTTCTATACAAAAATTTTTTACAAAATGAATGTGCATATGTATGTGTGTCTCTGTATATATCTTTATAAGTGTAGATGTTCAAAACCCAGATTTGTTAATTTCAGCATTCAACAGTGGTGGCTGGTGACTTCAAATCAAAGGGGGGCTGCAGGAGACAGCTGAATGGGTGGGGCCAACATGAAGGGGCGTGGCCAACCAGTAATAGGTGGAGCTATGGTGCAGTGGGATCAATGCTGGCCATGCTTACCAATTTACATGAAATAAATGCTCAGTCACTATGGCGCATGCTGAGTACTCTACACAGCACATTATTACATGTATATACAGGTTGGTTTGAAGACTTACCTCTTTTGTATGCTGCAAACTTGATGAGAAGCTGTGGTCTGGTTTGGAACACATCTGGTCACACTGGGTTTCTGCACCTGAAGAGAAGCTGTGGTCTGGTCTGGAACACATCA
>NC_056746.1:672621498-672670644 GCF_019279795.1 Protopterus annectens
TTTTCCCTTGAACTGTAATGGAATTGCATTGTGAGATTGCTACCATTTTATTCAGGGGTAAAAGATGAGGGGAAAGCATCACATTCAGGGAAGGATTTTTTTTTTGATTTGTAGTGGAAAGGAAATCCATACTGAGGTGGGATGTGCATGACATCAAATGCTCACTGAATTTGACACCTGCCAATCAAGCCCCCCCCAACCCCCACCCAAGAAAACCAATCTGTTGTTCAGCCATGAAATACTTACTACTCCACAATGAAGCACATGGCTGATAACAGTAACCTTAAACCCTTCCCACACAATAGATTAATTTCCCACTACATGTCCCAGCCAGCACCCAAGCTACTAACGGGAATCAGGTTATTTGAATCATACTTAGACCTCCAACCCTGCATTCCACAAAGCTGTATTAATGCTGTCACATTTTAATGTAGCTTTTGTTTCTCATAGATAATGCAAAGATACACAGTGAATGTTATGATGTTTTTTTAGGTTCATAGGTTCATACTAGGCTATCTGCTCAAGGGCATTTATAAGCCTAGCCCATAGTTATGTGGCTTTCGCCACCCCTTTAGTTTGAATAAAACTATGCCTATTATTTTGCTGTGCCTCTGTCAAGCAGTGACACTGAAGTAATCCCTGGGGTATATCTGCGATCTCCCATCCATTGGTCAAGATTCCTCTTGAACAAGGCCAGCGAGGTGCTCTGCCTCACATGTACCGGGATTTTGTTCCACAGCATAGGGAGTCTCTGGGTGATGAATCTATCCCTCCAGCACGTTCTATTAATAACCGTGTCAAGGTTTAAGTCTCCGCCCTTGTAGTTCTGAGGGATCTAGATTTTTTGAGGTGAAGCATATTCATCAAATCTGGGTTTGACATGGCCTTATATGTCAGGCACAGGTCACTTCTGAGCAAGCGGTATGAGACTGAATAGAGCTGGAGTTCTTTCAGTCGGGCAGCATAAGACATATTTTGAGACCCTTTATCCTTTTGGTGAGGAACTTTTGGGGCCTTTCCAGCTGCTGCAGGTGTCGGGTCAGATACATTCCGAATGGGGCATTGTACTCAATCATAGGTCTAATGAGTGATGAGTACAGGGGGACGATGACCTCCCTTGATCTAGATGTGAATCCCTTCATGATCAGGTGGGCAATGTAGAAGGTTTTCCTAATTACTTTAGCAACATGAGTGTCAAACGAAAGGCTACTGTCAACCTGGGTCCCCAGATCCCTGATGACTTCTTCTGTGCTCAGTGGATTGCCACCTATATGGTAGCTAGGGTAACCTTGTTTTTCCCGAAGGGTATGACTATGCATTTCTTGGCGTTTAACTTTAGGCCATGGCTCTGGCACCAGTTATCTGTTTCTGTGAGGCCCTTCTGAAGGATATCTGTGTCAGATGTGTTTTCGACTATGGCGCACAGTTTGCAGTCATCTGCAAACTTTGTCAGCCATAACCCTCCTGTGTTTGCTTGTACTTCAGAAAAGTAGATGCCGAACAAGAGTGGACCCAGGACTGAGCCCTGTGGGACACCACTTGTGACAGGCTTTGAGTCTGACATGGCTCCAGCAACTCTGACCCTGTGGGTTCTGTCACTTAGCCAGTTTGCAACCCATCTTGTGATGTATGGGTTTACATTCATGCTGATGAGTTTTTCGATGATACCTGAGTGGGGTATTGTGTTGAAGGCCTTTTCCAGGTTGAGGTAGGCTGTATGGACTGCCTTTCCCTCATCAATGGCCTTGGTGACTGTCTCGAAAAAGTCAACCAAGTTTAAAAGGCATGATCTGCCTTTGACAAAGCCAAACTGGGTTGGATCCGAAGTCTGCAAGTTCCCTATGTCTTTATTTATGAGTTCCATTATGATCCTCCCCATGGCTTTGCAGATAAGGCTTGTCAAGCTAATGGGACGGTAATTTCCAGGGTCGGTGGAGGCACCGCCCTTGTGAAGTGGAACCACAGTCGCCGTGCGAATGTCATAGTTCTGAGAGAGACATGTATAATGAAAAGGACATAGCAACAGGTTCATTTAGAGTTTGCTCTCTGTGGGATACCATGTCAGTTTACTTTTGCGGTAGCATATTTACACAGTATGTGATTATAAAAGGGATCTGGGAGTCTTCAGCCTGCATATACTAATGAGAACTCTCAGAGTCCTATGCCCAGTTCTGAAAACATTGTCATGCAAGCCACACTGATATACAAATTGCGCCACTGGGACACCAGTTCTGGCTGGTTTTGGCAAGAAAGTGGCAAATTCAGCAATTACTTTATGCCAGGAATAGGTAATGAGATTCATTTACACTGAATGCTTATGGCTCTCCTCATCTACACTTAGCATAACAGGTATCCCACACACCTTAGTCATTGTCATAGTGTCAGGAAATAAAGGGAGTGTTCCATCACTCAGTTAGGATGCCACACCTAGGAGTGGAATTGAAATTTAGCAATGGATTTCAGGATGGCAGAAGCTATTTACTCTGTTACACTGATCCTTTTGCAATCTGGCCTTAAATGTCTTGTGAAGTATTATGCCTTTAAATGCTAGACTGGCAGCCTTTTAAGCCTACAACTTGATCTGGGAGAGAGAGAAAGAGAGAGAGAGAGTGACAATCCCTATCACCATCCAGCACTATTAAAAGTGATTTCTGGATAGTTTGAATTATTCTGCAGCTTTAATCATTTTTCCAATGGTGGAAATGCCACACAGCAAAAGAAGTAAGGTATTGATGGCTATGAGGACCTCAAACTCCAGGCATCAAATATTCAGGGGTCCCCTAACACCCTGACTTTAGTGCAAGCAGTAGTAAAGGAAAACATTATCATTATCATCATCATCAACCCATCTCAGGCTGTGTACTACATACTACAAAATGAGCTGGCACCTCACCTAAGTGTCATGTTTATTCATATCCACACCTCAGGCTTCGTGCCCACTGAGTGGTACACAGCTACAGTTTTCCCACTCCACAAGTGGGGATCCCTCTTGGATCCCAGGAACTACCGCCCTATCAGTCTGACGAGCCTGACCTGCAAGGCCATGGAACTTATAAACAAAGACATTGGCAACCTTAAAACACTGGACCCCACCCAGTTTGGGTTCATAAAGGGCCGAGCTTGTCTCCTGAACCTTATTGACTTCTTTGAATCAGTCTCCAGAGCCGTGGACGAGGGTAAGGCAGTCCACACAGCCTATCTGGACCTCGCCAAGGCCTTTGACACCATCCCCCACTCTGGAATCATAGATAAACTTACTAAGCTGGGCATTAATCCCTACGTCACTCAATGGGTTGCCAACTGGCTTACTGACAGAACCCACACTGTAAAAGTAGCTGACTCCAAATCCAGCTCCAGACAAGTGACAAGTGGAGTACCTCAGGGTTCAGTCCTGGGACCGCTCTTGTTTGGCATCTACTTCTCTGAAGTACAGGCCAACACTAAGGGACTCTGGCTAACAAAGTTTGCAGATGACTGCAAACTCAGAGCCATTATTGAATCCCCAAATGATGTGGATACTATAAAAAATGGCCTTACAGAAACAGATGCTTGGTGCCAGAGCCATGGGCTCAAGCTCAATGCCAAGAAATGTATAGTTATCCCCTTTGGGATAAAACATGTACCCATGAATTATCACATAGGTGGCAGTACACTAAACACCAAAAGTGTGAAAAAGACACTTAGGGACACAGATGGACAGTGGTCTCACCTTCAATAACCACATTGCCACAACAGTCAGGAAATCCTTCTATGTGGCACACTTCATCACTAAGGGCTTTTCATCCAGAAAAAAGGAGGTCATTGTCCCGCTGTACTCATCTCTCATTAGACCCATTATAGAATACAATGCCCCATTTGGTATGTACCTCTCAAGACATCTGCAACAACTGGAAAGGCCGCAGAAATACCTCACTAAAGAAATCACAGGTCTAAAGCAGATGCCCTACGCTGACCACCTTAAAAAACTCCAGCTATACTCTGTCGCATATCGTCTACTCTGAGGCGATCTCTGCTTGACATACAAGGCCATATCAAACCCAGAACTGTTGGACATGCTACACTTAAAGAAATCCCACTCCCTCAGAGCCACATGCTCCAGGGATCTAAATCTTGTCATCACAATAAACAAAACATGCTGGAGGGATTGGTTCCTGACCCAGAGACTCCCCAGGCTCTGGAATACACTGCCCATACATGTCAAGCAGAGCACCACTTTGGCCCTATTCAAAAGGAATCTTGATGATTGGATGGGAGAAAAGAAATTCACCCCATGGATCACGTCAGTCACCCTGCTAGACAGGGGTCCAGCGAAGTAAATAGTATGGGAAGACATAGCCAGAGAATTGTTATGGCTAGGCTTGTATAGGCCCTAGGGCCAATAGCCTAGTACCAACCTATGAACCTATGAACCCCTTTTCTCATTTCTAACCATTTCTAAATGGGGTCATGGTGTCATGGCAACTTTTACTACCACTCTCTGTTCAAAGCTACTCACTTACAGTCCTTAACAGGCACATCTGACTGTGGCAAGTCTTGTCTCATGCAATCTAGCCATCTCATGGCTAGACATCTTCATCTCATAGGTTGGTACTAGGCTATCAGCCCTAGGGCCTATACAAGCCTAGCCATAACAATTCCTTGGATATTTCTTCCCACAATATTTACTTCCCTGGACCTCTGTCTAGCAGGGCAAAATAACCCTTGCAAGTTTTGAACCCAGGACCTTGCATACCATAGACACAGCAATTTATCACCAAGCCATCTGAGCTGTTTCACCTCTTGTCTTCTTCATATCTACCAAATCCTCTTTCTCAAATCCCCTTCTGCTTTCTTTAACCTTCTCAGCAGTTAGTGTTCACTTGTCTAGTTAGTCTAGTTTAGTTATTTATGCATGTAAATATGTATGTATATATCTATGGATGTTTACCATGGTAATGCTCTGATCAAAACAAGCTTTGCTGTATGAGAATGGCAGACTGCAATGGTTATCCCACTTCACAAGGGTGGACCATCAACTGACCCCTGAAACTACAGACCTATCAGTCTGACTTGTCTAATATGGAATGAATTATCATGGAAATGATCATCAAAGACATTGGCAATCTTCACAAACACAACGAATATCACTGCTACCAGGGTAAATGGTTCATTCAACAATTGATGAAAATATATCCACTTGAAAAATATGAGTAGAACCAATGCATGGTCCAGGTTCAGTCAAATGATGGAACGAATCAAACTGTTAATTTAAACAACTTTAATAAAATAAGTAAGGGCTTTCACAGTGCAACTTATTGCTTCATCAGAGTTTCATTAACTTATAAAACAGCACACTATACAAAGCACCTCTGACCAATCAGCTATCAGAAACATAGATTTGATCCCCAATTAAAAACCATGGCAACATATAAATGAAATAAGGCTATACATCATCAAAGCATTTCTTAAAGCTGCAGTTAGATAAGTGACATACTACCATAGCCCTCTCATTTTTAAAAATGGTTTCAGGGACACTCATCCTTACAAAATTTCTGAATTTTACACCCTGATACAGGCAGCTTTTTACATTTAGAATTAGGGCTGATTGCAATATCAATCACATTGTTTGCCTAGGGGTATGCCAACTCTGTAGTGCATTTTATTTAGGTAAAATTGAAAGAGCCATAAAACAGAGGCTCAAAGAGCATATCTATCATATTACAATTTTGTCCCTAATAATGCTTTAGCTAAACATGTAAAACTGATAGGTAGAGAATATACTTTAAAGTTTATAGCAGTGGATGTTGTTAAAGAAAGTGATCAGAAGGGTGATAGTAAAAATTTTACAGAAGCTGTGGAAGCTAAATGGATCATCCAAATGCATGCTGATTGTGGTAAAAGGTTGAACGATTGAGTCTCCCTAAAATGATTTTTAAAAATGAGAGGGCTACGGTAATAGGTAACATCTAACTGCAGCTTTAAGGAATGTTTTTGATGATGTATTGCCTTATTTTATTTATATGTTGCCATGGTTTTTAATTGGGGACTGAATCTGTGTTTCTGATCGCTAATTGGTTAGATGTGCTTTATATAGTGTGCTGTTTTATTTGGTAATGGAAGTCTGATGAAGGAATAAGTTGTATTGTGAAAAATGCTTAATTATTTTATTAAAGTTTTTTAAATGAACAGTTTGATTCACTCCGTCATTTTACTGAACCTGGACCATGCATTGGTTCTACTGTTATTTTTCAAGTGGATATATAGACAGTCTTCAGACACTGGACCCAACCCAGTTTAGATTTGTTAAGTGAAGGTCGTGACTACTAAACCTTGTAGAACTTGACCTGGCTAAGGCATTCAGTACAATACCTCTCTTGTGTATAGCTTACAAAGTCACTGAACTGGGCATAAACTCCTACATAACAGACTGGATTGACAGCTGATTGACAGACAGGACCCAGGAAGTCAATATTTGTGATACCACCTCCACTAAGATATCATTCATCAGCGGAATACCTCATGGCTCTGTGCTGGAACCACTTCTATTTTGCATCTACTAATCTGAGGTAAAGGTTAATGTCAAGGGCCTGCAATGACTGCAAAATTGGGAACTATCATAGATTCCCCATGGCACAAACATCTTACAAGGGGGTATAAAACAGACAAATGACTGGTGCCAAAGTCATAGACTAAAACCCAATGCAAGAAATGTGTTATAGGGCCTTTTGGGGAAACTGTCCTCAGGCTCGATACTTCATTGATAAGACACCCCTAAGAGATGACCCAGTATAGTCAGTGATCTGAGAACATATATAGAAAATAGTCTGACCATTGACCAACATGTGGCCAAGATAGCAAAAAAAAATCATTAAAAACAAAAAAAGCAGATGCACACTTGTTCCAAGCACGATTTTTATTGAACAAATGAGCACTTTCATCCACTTGTTTACTGCAGGCCTCTTCAGATTAAAACAAACAGTTCCCCAGCACCAACTTTTAAATCATAGGAACAGTGCCATCTAGTGGTTTGATGGCTACATTACATGTAGTAAGAAAATCGTATGTTGCCCATCATATAAGTAATGTCATGGCATCCGGGTCCAAAGAAGTCATAGTGTCACTTGATTCAGCCCTTATCAGACCCATCATTGAGTAGTATAATGCCCCCTTTGACATGTGCCTGACCAAATGTATGCAACAGTTGGAATGTCCACAAAGGTCTCATAGTGAGTAACAGAAACATAAACTTAGAACCATGCTTCCACAGGAAAAAAAGAAGAATCCACGCCAACTCACACAAAACTTTTAACTAAATGATTAAGTGCTTTCATTCCTACTACTCTTCAGAACTTCTTCAGAACAACAAAGGTTCCTTACCAGGAGAATCCAAGGTATAAACACATTGTTCTATACTGATAGCCTTAAAGATTATACTCTGTCTCCTACAGGTTACTGAAAGGTGATCTATGCCTGGCATACATGGCATCATCAATCCAGCTCTGATGGATGTTTTGCACAGCCACAAAATGAAAAGCATCAGAGCCACTAGATCCATGTATTTAAATTTTGCTTATGACATAAATAAGACATCTTGGTAAGACAGATATGCGTCTCAGAGGATCCCCATGATCTTGATCAAGCTCCAAATCCATGCAAAGTAGAGTCCATCCCTAACCCTATTTAAGTGTAACCTTGACTAATGGATGGAAGTTTGGAAATTCAGCCCGAGTCTGGCCCCCACATCTCTGATAGACAGAGGCAGACAGTAAATTTCAAAACTAGCATACTTCTCCAAACATAACCTTTTGAAACTTCATAACTAACACTCCCCCAATAAGTACCCATGATACATAGTAGCACAACTGGGTTGGATTACATGGCTAGGCTTATAAAAGCCCTGAAGGTCATTGCCTAGTATATAACTATGTACCTATGATCAAAAGTGACAGTTATTCTGGAACAGTCTGAGTGAGAATATTGGAGTAAATGAATGGAATAATCAATTAGAAATTAAAGTAAGAATATTGGAGGAAATAAATGGAATAATCAGTTAGAAATTAAAGTTAAATTACAAAAAAGATGAGAGTAATGCAAAATCTGTGCAAAATTATAATACATTAAAATTAATTCATGGCTGAAGGAAGTAACAATGGCAAAGTTGTAGTACAGTGTGGGTAATAGGAATGACATAATTTATACAATTATTATCATCATTGACTGACATTTACTGTATGTACACTCTATGTATACTCAATGTCAAAAAAGTAATTTGTCAAGTAAGAAGGTGATTAGATGTAGATCATGGTTGAATGGAGAGAAAGCGAGCAAGAATAGTGATATAGTTGCTTAGATAATGTGATCTGTTTTGAAGGCAGGAGTACCGGGTTGGGGTAAGAAGTGGATTCTTTTACCTGTAAGGCTAGAGATTTGAAAGGAGAGGCCCTAAGGTAGAGAAGCAGTGCTTAGTCTAGTGAAGTTTTATCTGAGGGAATAAGGAGTGTAGGTGTTGTCTTACAGCAGCTTTTTGTGGCTGTATGATGAGGTTTTCTGTATAAATTTGGTGTCAAGGGGGGAGTAAGTTTCAAGGTGCAATTGTTTAAAAATTAGAGCACAGCAAAGAATGTCACCCCATTGCTTTATGGGAAGCCACTTGGCTTTGAAGAGAGCAAGGCAGTGGAATGATGGATTTTTTTGGAAACAGTTTGCAGGATGACCACGTTTCTTTGAGGGCCATCATGTATGAAAGAAAGACCCCATTCTAGTTGGTTGAGAAGGTGGTTACCTTTGCAAGTTCCTGCTCTTGCAGGTCATGGGAGGTAGGGTGAGATTTTGTTGACCCAAAACAGGAAGGAGTTTACTTTGTTTATTTTTTGTTCCCACCACTGAGCTGGAAATTAATGGTATGATCAAACCAAACCCTCAATGTATTTGAAGGAGGTAGTGTTTGTGTTGCATAGGTCATAGATTTGCAGTTCTTTTGAAGACTGAGTCAGTTTTTCATGGGTCCTAAATAGCACTGTTTTGTTTTTTTAGAATTAAGATTTATTTATTCTTCACTAATTATTCATGGAGAGCACCCAGGTCAGATTGCAGCTGAATCTGAATGCCTGTGCTGTTGTGAATGAATGTGTAGATTATCATGTCATTGACATTTAGAAGTGGCTGGTAGGTCATAATGAAGATTTTTAATGAAGGTGGGTAAAAAGCAAAGGGACAATAACTGATCCTTGTGAGACATCAGACTGTAATGGTGCTTTATCTGAGAGAAATGTTCCTATTTTAGCTTTAAAGTATCTGTTAGAGAGGAATTTTTTGAACCAAAGAAGAGACTCCAAACTAATTTATTTGTGGTTGATGAGACTGAAGTATTAATGGAGGCTGTGTTTGTCTGTGGTTTAGATTATATTGTCCAAAGTGCAGTCATAGTGTGACATTCTGGGAAGAAACCATATATTTTTAGGGATAACAGGTATTCTGCAAATATTTAGATAGCTCTGGACAAACTACCTTTTCAAGGCTTTTCTCGAAAATAGGTAAGATGGAAATTGGTCAAAAATGGAAGGTGTCTTCTGAATTAAGTTGTTTTGGGAGGTGTTTAATTAGCGCAGTTTTCCAGATGAGATGCATTACATTTTGGTGAGACAGAGATCGTTGATGTGGGTGAGGAGCAGAATGAAAAGTCTCTGCAGTAGTAAATGACCCATGGGTTATGTCTGTCAGGGCATGGGAGGCTGTCTACTTTCGCTTCTGCTCTAATGTCATAACTTTTTCATTTGTTCCACACTGCATATCCTATTAACAATTTTAGGCACTTCATCCTCATCTCATCAAGCTTCCTCAGCAGCTCTGCCTCCATTGTTCAGGTTTCTGTGGCATACAGAATCTTACTTTATTACAGGACATTGAATAGATTATTGCGGTTTCCACACTAGAGAAACTGCCAACATAGCCAAATTATGGAACTCCAGCCCACCCACAATTACCTCCATACCATCATGCACCCACTTCAAAACTTTACTAAAAATGCACCTAAAAACATGCTGGCTATGCCCTTGCAACTTCCACTCTAATATCATCCACCCCATCCAACCACTACCTTTCTTTCCACCTCACCAACTACCTTGATTATAGCAAGCTCAGATGCTCATAAGCCTAGCACTTATTATACAGCAGGAACTTCTTATTGTAACATTTGTTAATGTCTGTTATGTACTTTGTGGATAAAAATTCTAGTTGTCTACTGATGTACTATGTTCTTCATCTGTAAATATGTTTGTAACTAATTGCTATGTTAAATTGTTAATCGCTATGTAATCCAATGTAACTACTGTCTGTTTATTTTAACTGTGGAGCTTTTCTCCCCGGGCCTCCGCTGAAAATGGACCTACGTCCAGTCGGACACTCCCAGTCAACAAATGTAAATAAATAAATAAAGATAAATAAATAAATAGAGAAACTGCCCTTAAACATCATCTCTAGTCCTGGTATTTAGATAAGATGGATGATTTAGAAAACAGAAGACAGAAAAGTTTCCTGGAGTATATGTCTGCCAGAACAGAAAAGAAAAGTAGAATTCTTACAACTCTTTTGAAAATATCATGCATTTTCTTCACTGTCTTTCACCAGTAGTGATAGAGAAATCTCAAAGCATAACCCCTGGAGCAAAACATCCTGATCTGCCTAATACACATCTTTTTTATTTTGCTGGATTTTAATATTTATAATGTCATCCTGAAATTTGGGCGGCCACAGTGGTGCAGTGGTTAGCATTGCCGCCTCACAGCAAGAGGTTCTCCGGTTCGATCCCCAGCTGGGGTGCCTTCTGTGCGGAGTCTGCATGCCCTCCCTGTGGTTGCATGGGTTTCCTCTGGGTGCTCCGGTTTCCTCCCACATCCCAAAGACATGCTGCAGGTGGATTGGACACTCTAAATTGGCCCTAGTTGTGTGTGTGAGTGTGCCTTCTGTGGAAGGTTGGGCGCCGGGCTGGCAACTCGACACTGTAAAACTCCACTGCCAATCAATGTGCAGACAAGGTGATCCACTGTAGCGACCCCTAACTGGGAAAAGCCAGAAGAAGAAGAATGTCATCCTGAAATTTACTAGCTGCAAAAATAGCTGGCACTCTCATAACTGTTACACTAGACTGTAGAAGCATGTTCTCCACTAAACAAAAGACTTGGGCCTCCAGTTTAGCAGCTGAGACACTTGAAAAATAATTTTTCAACTACAGTTGTAAGCAAGCCTGATAGCCATTCATGAGGGATAACAGATCACCTTTGAACACCCAGCTGAGACAGAAGCCTGTTTTGCTTCTGTGATTAATATGAACTCTGCAAATCTAGCTAGTAGGACTGCTAGGAAACGTCATGACATATAGGGAGTTAAAAAGTGGACAGATAATATTCAGCAACTCCAGAGAAATCACTAGAATGGGAAAGAACTGAATGAACAAATGTTTTAAAACACACCACTCTGCCCTCTCAGAAGAAATAGTCATGAGGCAATTGCTGTTCCAAGACATGCTGTCAAAAGTCAACCATTTTGGCGTCTAGCTAAAATAAAAAAGTCAGAGGAAGAAGGCACGGAAGTTGTGAACTTTTGTTTACCTTTATTTCGCTATTCAAGAGGTAGATAATATAAGCAGGTTAAGGAAAAAAGGAAGAAAGAAGTACTGAAAAGTTGCAACAGTGGCTAATGGACACCTTGCTACATGATGTCTGTTTTGACCGAGATCCCTTTCTGTTACATTGTATCTGCCCATTGTTACCTGGTGGGATGTGAATGCATGTAGGAAGGTCGTCGACTCTAGATTTGTGATTAAGTGGTAAGGTGGTGATGGTGATGGCAGAGAGAGAGAGAGAGAAAGAATACTCATGTGGATTGCTAGGGGAAACTGGGGAATGTCTATACAACTTTCACTCATCACTATGCTTGTACGGGATACATTTGCTAGCTTGACTGTGCTGTCTTTCCTGTTTACCATCAAATATCAGTAAGAGCAAGATGCCCTAGACAATAACTTGAGAGACTTGGCTTCTCATAAAATGGTGGGAACAGTTTTCCCAATTGTATTTCAACTGGGCTCTCATCCTTTCCCACAGTTAGACTATCATATTTCAGCAAAACATCTGAATCTACTGAAGACACATCATTGTTCATTTGCTGGCTTTTAAGATTTACGATGTCATTATGAATCTTGCTAGAGAACAGTGGCCGGCTACAAAAAGAGTTGGTCCTGAAAAATGACAGAGTGGACTATACTTTCAATTTCTTTTTCTTACTTCAACTGATTTGTTATTTCATCCTCATTATATTATATCTCAGGTACAGTATATATGTTGCTAACAGATGTTCAAAGCTTCCCTGTTATAGTACCTAGCGGTACATTAATATATAAATACTGCAATGATATTAACACGGTTGTCAGACCACTGTTGGCAGACAGTAAGGCTGCATTTAAGACATGTTTTGAAGTGTTTACAATCAGTGCACGGTCGATAATTTTATTGGGAAAGCACGTTACTAGTACCTGCTCTTACTGCAGTATCGGTGTGCCTAATGATTGCTGTAAGAATGTTAGATTAACAATGGAGGAAGGGCTGGTCACAGTCACATCACATCATTATATCTTACTGTCCAGTGGGAAAGTTGTATTTACTCCTTCCTTTTGGTCACTTCTGTTGGATTACCCTGTTTCTTTGAAGGACCAAATAGTCCCCTTCCCACCATAACATCAAACAATTATTAAGTTATACCCCCTTTACCATAATTAGGTCTCTGAAGTGTAGCTTACTTTGTGGGACAGTATAATAGAGGAATCTACAATAGGCATGCCAGTTCTTTCATTCTCCATGTTCTGATGGCCAGTATAGTGACCACTTATAGTCTCAGACCCCTCATTCCACAGTTGATTAGGACGTACGTGTGGTGCTTTGAGTAGTTCTCCATGGATAAGTGTCGGCATATGCCCTGATGTACAGCTGAGCCTTACAGATCCTTAAGGTTCAGAATATTCAAATTCTATTTAAATGTCTTTTTAGACTGTTTAAAAGCAACAAGCTGCATTAACAACCTCCTAGTAGTACTGGTCTATATAGTGAATTTTTATTGTACATCTGTATTTATATTTATTGGTTTTGGTCAAAGAGTACTCTGGCAAACTTTATCTGTAGATCTCCTAAGGGGCTTAACAGTTGAATACCAGCATAGGGTTAAAGCAACATTACTGCCCCAACAGACCAGACAAGTAAGCAAATCACCTGGAATGAGAAAGGACAAACATTCCTTTTAAGATAAAATGTGTTCACAACTGCCTCAAAACAGTGAGTGATAAGTGATTGAACTAAACGAACTAGGCTGAAGCACTCTGCACTACAGAATGCTTACAAATATTGGAAACACTCATGAACTGTAAACTTTATTAAATTAGCCAAGGGGGGGGGGTGGCAACTTCACCAACAGCTACATTGGATTAATCTGTAAGAATGCTGGAATAAGCAGGATATGAGCATATTCTACAAGGTTAGCACACAACTGAGTAACCTTACCATAAGAAAGTTCTATGGGCTACATGAAGATGAAAGGAACCTCCAGCTGTAATATGTTTGCAGTTACACGGTAGCTAGGTTTAAAAAGAAATCTCTGGTCTTGGTGGAGATTTTAATCTAGGCTTAGATCTGATGTTGAATAGATACCTTCAGGGAGTTTGAGACACCACAGAATTCTGAATATTTTTACAGATTAATTAATGAATTTCTATGTGTGTGTTTTGTGTTATGTGTTGAGCTCTGGATCAAATTAAGGCCACAGAGTTTTAGGAACTACCAAGGGGATTTCCAGTAGATTAGGTTGTTGGTTCATTACAATGTGGATGCTACTGAAGCCGTGCAGTCAAACACACAATCCCTCGTATACCAAATTTGTCACAAGACAGCTATAAGGACTTGGGAAGAGATTTTCCTTTATACCATGGAGGTGTGACCCACTGTTTTAGAGTTATAAAATAAGTAAGTTTTATTTATTTCAGTCTCCATCTTCTGATGACAGTTAATACTACAGGACTCAAAATGTAAAAATGGGGGATAACTTAATAACTATGAAGTATTATGGTGGAAGGAGGACTAAGTGTCCCTTCAGTGAATCATGGTAATCCAATGGAGGTGACCAAAACAAGTAGAAAATGCAGCCTCCTCACTGGACAGTAAGATATAATGATGTAATGGGTTTTGGTCAGGCAAATGCTTCCAGGAGGTACCTATAGGACTTAGTGTGGGAAGCATTTAAAACAGAATTCAGGTAGGGATGAATGTATATAAAAAAGTAGAAGAAATTATCAAATGCGGTGTATACTAAAGGTTTGGAATGGTAATTGGCAGAGCAAAATTACAGAGAGACAAATTTGGAGTGGATATTCATAGGTTCCTAGGTTATAGGTTCATACTAGGCTATCTGCCCTAGGGCATTTATAAGCCTAACCAGAGTGTGTTTGGCTTTCGCCACCCATTTTAAATTAATTTTGCTATGCCCTTTTTCGAGGTTAGTATACTGTGCCTATGTCTAACAGTGACACAGAAGTGATACCCGGGGTAAACCTACGATCTCCCATCCACGCATCAAGATTCCTCTTGAAGAGAGTCAATGAGGGACTCTGCATAACCTGGACTGGGATTTTATTCCAGAGTGAAGGGAGCCTCTGGGTTATGAATCTGTCCCTCCAGCATGTCCTATTTATTTCAGTGCTGAGGTTCAAGTCTCTCGAGCGCGTAGCTCGATGGGATTTGGATTTTCTGAAGCATGGCCGGCCTTAGGCATAGGCCAACTAGGCGGTCGCCCAGGGTGCCGCTCTAGCAGGGGCACTTTTCCAGTATTTATTTGATGTAGGTAGACCAGGATGGGGGCACCGGGTAGTGATGGGGGGGCGCCGTGGAGCTGTTTTGCCTAGGGCACCAGTTGAGCTAAGGCCGCTCCTATCTGAGGTGCAGCATGTCCATTAATTCCGGGTTGGACATGGCTTTATACGTCAGGCACAGATCGCCTCTGAGCAGGCAGTATGCCTCTGAGTAGATCTGGAGTTTCTTTAACCGGGCAGCATATGGCATCTGTTTGAGCCCTTTTATCCTCTTGGTGAGGTACTTTGGGGTCTTTCCAGTTGCTGCAGGTGTCTGGTAAGGTACATCCCAAAAGGGGCATTGTACTCAATTATGGGCCTGATGAGGGATGAGTAAAGAGGCACGATGACCTCCCCTGATCTAGATGTGAATCCCTTCATGATTAGGTGGGCTATATAAAATGTTTTTCTAACCACTTTGGCCATGTGGTTGTCAAATGAGAGATTGCTATCAACTTGAGTCCCAGGTCCCTAATTACTTCTTCTGTACTTAATGGATTACCACCTATGTGGTAATTTGTGGGCACTTTGTTTTTGCCAAAGGGGATGACTATACACTTTTTGGCATTTAGCTTGAGGCCATGGCTCTGGCACCAGTTGCCTGTTTCTATGAGGCCCTTTTGGAGGATGCTTGTGTCAGCTGGAGAGTCGATTATGGCGCCCAGTTTGCAGTCATCTGCGAACTTAGTCAGCCACAGTCCTTCCGTATTGGCCTGTACCTCCGAGAAATATATACTGAACAAGAGAGGTCCCAGCACTGAGCCTTGTGGGATGCCACTTGTAACTGGTTTGGAGTCTGACATGGCTCCAGCAATTCTAACCATGTGGGTTCTGTCCTTGAGCCAGTTTGCAACCTATCTAGTGACATAGGGGTTTATACAGGGGCGGCTCGTGGCATAGGGCTGCCGGACTGCAGCCCCCTCAAAAAGAAAAAAAGAAAGAAAAAGAAATGAAAAAATAAAAAATATTTTTAAAATTGCTGGAGTTCACAAGATGCATAGACCGAGTCCCGGCTTATCGGTCTATGCGCATGCTCAGGGTAGCCGGCCGCCCCATAGGGGACACATGAGCGCCTGTGCACTTTACAGTGCACAGACCCGCCAGGATTATGGGACGATCCGACTGCAAGAGGAGCAGCAGGGACTCGGGACAGTGCCTCAGGGATCTCGTCGGCGTCGGGAAGGAGCATGTGGATCTCACGGGTCTTCAGTATTGCGCGGGAAGGATGTATGGATTGTACGGACGTAAACTCTGGATGTATTCATTCAGGATTCAGGTAAGGTGCCTTTCAATTTACAATGTTTATTTTTCTTTGTGTATGGTGCTTGTGCTTTACTGGACTTTGTGTATGGTGCTTGTGCTTTACTGGGGTGTGTGTGTGTGTGTGTGTGTGAAAATGCCCCAGGTGCTTATGGTGGTGTGGTAGGGAATGCCTCAGGCTTGAACCCTGTACCCTGTATGCAGGTGTTAAAGACTTGAGTTCCCTACCCACCACCATTTGTAAAAAAATTTCAGATTTTTACCTCATATTTGATCTGATCTGTTCCTCATAATATCTGTGGTTTGTAAATGTTGTAATGCTTGATATTTGATGGTGTAGTAGTAGCATTGTTGCCTCACAGCTGCAGGTTCTTGGGTTTGATTCTTGGCTGGGGTTCCTTCTTTGTGGGGTCTGTATCTTCTCCCTGTGTTTGTGTGGGTTTGCTTTGTGCCCTCCCATGTTACAAAGACATGTCTGCATTATTTCTTCCTGGGCCTCCGCTGAAAATTTGTTTATTTGTTCCAAGTCAGACTGTCCTGATTAAAAAATGTTAAATAAAATTGATAGGCATTTGAATTTCAGACTTAAGGGTTTCTGAATGTTTAATTCCCTGTATTTGATGGTGCAGTGGTAGTATTGTTGCCTCACAGCTATAGGTTTTCTGGTTTGATTCTTGGTTGGGGTGGCTTCTGTGTGGAGTCTGCATCTCCTGCCTGTGTTTGTGTGGATTTGCTCTGGTGCCCTGCCATTTTACAAAGATGTGTCTGCAGTTTTAATCCCTCATGCCTCTGCTGAAAATTGTTTTTGTTCTGTCCGCAGTAAATTTGACAGGCATTTGAATTTCAGACTTCAGGTTTCTGAATGTTTAATTCCTTGCAGATTTGATGGTGCAGTGGTAGTATTGTTGCCTCACAGCTATAGGTTTTCTGGTTTGATTCTTGGTTGGGGTGGCTTCTGTGGAGTCTGCATCTCCTGCCTGTGTTTGTGTGGATTTGCTCTGGTGCCCTGCCATTTTACAAAGATGTGTCTGCAGTTTTAATCCCTCGCCTCTGCTGAAAATTGTTTTTGTTCTGTCCGCAGTAAATTTGACAGGCATTTGAATTTCAGACTTCAGGTTTCTGAATGTTTAATTCCTTGCAGATTTGATGGTGCAGTGGTAGTATTGTTGCCTCACAGCTATAGGTTTTCTGGTTTGATTCTTGGTTGGGGTGGCTTCTGTGTGGAGTCTGCATCTCCTGCCTGTGTTTGTGTGGATTTGCTCTGGTGCCCTGCCATTTTACAAAGATGTGTCTGCAGTTTTAATCCCTGCCTCTGCTGAAAATTGTTTTTGTTCTGTCCGCAGTAAATTTGACAGGCATTTGAATTTCAGACTTCAGGTTTCTGAATGTTTAATTCCTTGCAGATTTGATGGTGCAGTGGTAGTATTGTTGCCTCACAGCTATAGGTTTTCTGGTTTGATTCTTGGTTGGGGTGGCTTCTGTGTGGAGTCTGCATCTCCTGCCTGTGTTTGTGTGGATTTGCTCTGGTGCCCTGCCATTTTACAAAGATGTGTCTGCAGTTTTAATCCCTGCCTCTGCTGAAAATTGTTTTTGTTCTGTCCGCAGTAAATTTGACAGGCATTTGAATTTCAGACTTCAGGTTTCTGAATGTTTAATTCCTTGCAGATTTGATGGTGCAGTGGTAGTATTGTTGCCTCACAGCTATAGGTTTTCTGGTTTGATTCTTGGTTGGGGTGGCTTTGTGTGGAGTCTGCATCTCCTCCATGTGTTTGTGTGGATTTGCTCTGGTGCCCTGCCATTTTACAAAGACGGTCTGCAGTTTTAATCCCCATGAAAATTGTTTTGTTCTGTCCGCAGTAAAATTGACAGGCATTTGAATTTCAGACTTCAGGTTTCTGAATGTTTAATTCCTTGCATAATTGATGGTGCGGTGGTAGTATTGTTGCCTCACAGCTATAGGTTTTCTGGTTTGATTCTTGGTTGGGGTGGCTTCTGTTTGGAGTCTGCATCTCCTGCCTGTGTTTGTGTGGATTTGCTCTGGTGCCCTGCCATTTTACAAAGATGTGTCTGCAGTTTTAATCCCGCCTCTGCTGAAAATTGTTTTGTTCTGTCCGCAGTAAAATTGACAGGCATTTGAATTTCAGACTTCAGGTTTCTGAATGTTTAATTCCTTGTATAATTGATGGTGCAGTGATAGTATTGTTACCTCACAACTATAGGTTTTCTGGTTTGATTCTTGGTTGGGGTGGCTTCTGTCTGCATCTCCTCCCTGTATTTGTGTGGATTTGCTCTGGTGCCCTGCCATTTTGCAAAGTGCCGTCTGCAGTATTAATCCCTGCATCTCTGCTGAAAATTGTTTTTGTTCTGTCCGCAGTAAAATTGACAGGCATTTGAATTTCAGACTTCAGGTTTCTGAATGTTTGATTCCTTGCAGATTTGATGGTGCAGTGGTAGTATTGTTGCCTCACAGCTATAGGTTTTCTGGTTTGATTCTTGGTTGGGGTGGCTTCTGTGTGGAGTCTGCATCTCCTCCATGTGTTTGTGTGGATTTGCTCTGGTGCCCTGCCATTTTACAAAGACGGTCTGCAGTTTTAATCCCTGCTGAAAATTGGTTTTGTTCTGTCCGCAGTAAAATTGACAGGCATTTGAATTTCAGACTTCAGGTTTCTGAATGTTTAATTCCTTGCATAATTGATGGTGCGGTGGTAGTATTGTTGCCTCACAGCTATAGGTTTTCTGGTTTGATTCTTGGTTGGGGTGGCTTCTGTTTGGAGTCTGCATCTCCTGCCTGTGTTTGTGTGGATTTGCTCTGATGCCCTGCCATTTTACAAAGACGGTCTGCAGTATTAATCCTCGCCTCTGCTGAAAATTGTTTTTGTTCTGTCCGCAGTAGAATTGACCGCATTTGAATTTCAAACTTCATGTTCTTCAGAATACATAGTAGCACAACCTTTTTTCTAGCAATTTTCTAAGTTTATAAGATGAATATTTTAAATTTGTCCCTATTTTTGGGACTGTATTCCCCATTATTGGCTTCTGGCCCAGGTTTTTGTGCTAAGGTTGACAGCTATGGCAAGAACTGAATTCACTGAATATGGACTGTAGAATTGTGCATATTTACTGATAAAGGTGCACTGTAGAATTGTGCATATTTACTGATAATGGTGGACTGTAGAATTGTGCATATTTACTAATAATGGTGGACTGTGGAATTGTGCATATTTACTAATAATGGTGGACTGTAGAATTGTGTATATTTACTAATAATGGTGGACTGTGGAAGTCTGAGTAGACTTTTTTTATGATAAATGTTCTCAACTGAGCAGTTTTGCCATTATGGGTGCATATGTTTTGTTTCATTGCTTACTGGAAAAATGTTCAAAACAAATTTAAAAGACCTCTAACAAGTGTACTGTATTGTACAAGGAATATAATTTTTAGTACAATGAGGAAGGTGTATCAAAGAGCACATGTATGTTTCATATGCAAGGCCTATGATTCAAAACAGCCCAAAATTAATCTTTATCTGCCACTGGCAAAATGTATTTTCTTTGAATGTGGGTTTCAATGAATGTGAGTTTCAAGGCAGAGAAGTTTTAATGCTAAGTTTTCATTGTGAGACTGCATTGCTTTGTTTAACAGATTACTTAATGTTTGTGCTGTAAAATACAAAATAAAACTTTCAAATGAAGTCCAATCATTGAAGTAAAGCAGTATGCACATTAGTGTTTATGGTAAATGGAGTGAAATAGCCAAGTAATGGTTAATTGGAATGGCTGCAGAGGCTCCAGTTCAACCATTATTTTGTCAGGGGAAGAGCAGCAAACCCAGACAGGCCCAGCTGAACTATACCTCCCAACTGTCCAGATTTTCAAAGAATGAATAGATTTTTGCTTCTTATTTTGGTTTGTTGTTCATAAAATTTGTAGTTTTAATTCCTAAATGATTTGCCAGAAGTCACTAAATAATAAGTTTCAGACTTCATAACCTTCATAAAAATGCATGTTAAAGTAAGAGCCGCTCTATCAACTGTCTCAATTTATACAAGAGCAATTTTTAGTACTGTTTATATGTGCCCCCAATATATTTGGCCTTGTTCAGATTTACTGCATTAACAGGTTGAGAGGTACATGCAAATAAATTGCTTTATAGAATTAGGCATAGCCAACCTCTCAACTGTCCCCAATTTTGGCTCAAAATGTTGTCTTCCCTAATAATCCCTCCGTAAAATAGCAATTTTGGAAGAAAACATGGAGGGTTTACAATTAAGAAATAACTGTAATAATCAAAGTTATAGATTACTTGAAATGCATGTAGATTCTTTTATTTTGTCAGCTGCTCAAGGTAGCAGTACTAATATTAAAGTGTCCCTTCTTTGACAGGTAGAAGCTGTATTGTGTGTCTATTTTATATTTTTGCATCACATTTTTGGTCCATTTTTTCATAAAATTGTGTTTTTGGCAAATTAGTGACAAATCACTAAAGACTGAAGTTAGAAAATGACAGACATTTGAGTTTCAGATTTTATACCCTTCAGAAAATTCATACTAATGCAAGACCTATTCTATTATCTTTCTAAGTTTATTAGAGCAATATTTAAAATTGTCCTTCTTGTTGTGCCTTTGTCCCACTTCTGTGTATGGCTTTGTCCAGATTTCTTGCTCTTGAAGTTGAGAGGTATGACAAATGTGTCAGCCATCACAGTCAGCCAGAGAGATTTCAAATTGTGACATGCTTGTTGCACTTCACTCCCCATGTAGTGACTCTGGATGTGTCCAAGCAAGGCAAGGAGTAGTTGTATCTACCTTTGATGGGGAGGACACACTGCATAAGTACTACAGTGGCTTTCATCTGTCCTTGATTTTGCAGAATGGTCTGGTTTCTGTCATATTTTTGTACTGTTGATTTATGCTTATTACTCAAAGTGCCTGTTGCTCTGTGTTTAAGTAGCAATGCTTTAATGACCATAAGGTAAGCTTGTCTGACATCGTAAGATGCAAGTAAAGCTTTAATAAGCATACTGTTAAAGAATTGCCAACATTGAAAGCCTTTCTGTTGTTGCCATGCAGAGAATACTTGACTAGATAATGTATAAGCCTTGGGTATTAAAGGACAGGATTCCATTATTTTAAAAAGCTCATTACACTTGTTGGAGACTTCCAGTCATCTCTACAGGCTTTACCCGTAAATAAACAGAATGCCAATCATGTGTGGTCCATAACCTGTACAGTAATCCTTTAAGCAATGTATCTTGAGCTTGTTTCTTGTTTGCTTTTCATTTTTACTTTTATCATGTTTTTCCCCATGAAACGCTGTCAGGCAGCAGGTCTTTTTTGGATAAGAAACATTTTTACAAGTGGGGCATCACATAGATTTCTACTTTCAGCATGGGTTTTGGTCAGGCAAATGCTTCCAGGAGGTACCTATAGGACTTAGTGTAGGAAGCATTTAAAACAGAAATCAGGTAGGGATGAATGTATATAAAAAAAGTAGAAGAAATTATCAAATGTGGTGTATACTAAAGGTTTGGAATGGTAATTGGCAGAGCAAAATTACAGAGAGACAAATCTGGAGTGGATATTCATAGGTTCATAGGTTCATACTAGGCTATCTGCCCTAGGGCATTTATAAGCCTAGCCAGAGTGTGTTTGGCTTTCGCTACCCATTTTAAATTAATTTTGCTATGCCCTTTTTCGAGGTTAGTATAATGTGCCTCTGTCTAATAGTGACACAGAAGTGATACCCGGGGTAAACCTATGATCTCACATCCACTCATCAAGATTCCTCTTGAAGAGAGTCAATGAGGGACTCTGCCTAACCTGGACTGGGATTTTATTCCAGAGTGAAGGGAGCCTCTGGGTTATGAATCTGTCCCTCCAGCATGCCCTATTTATTTCAGTGCTGAGGTTCAAGACTCTCAAGTGCGTAGCTTGATGGGATTTGGATTTTCTGAGGTGCAGCATGTCCATTAATTCTGGGTTGGACATGGCTTTATACGTCAGGCACAGATCGCCTCTGAGCAGGTGGTATGCCACTGAGTAGAGCTGGAGTTTATTTAACCGGGAAGCATATGGCATCTGTTTGAGCCCTTTGATCCTCTTGGTGAGGTACTTTTTGGGTCTTTCCAGTTGCTGCAGGTGTCTGGTAAGGTGCATCCCAAAAGGGGCATTGTACTCAATTATGGGCCTGATGATGGATGAGTAAAGAGGCACAATGACCTCCCCTGATCTAGATGTGAATCCCTTCATGATTAGGTGGGCTGTATAAAATGTTTTTCTAACCACTTTGGCCACGTTTGGTCAAATGAGAGATTGCTATCCACTTGGGTTCCCAGGTCCCTAATTACTTCTTCTGTACTTAATGGATTACCACCTATGTGGTAATTTGTGGGCACTTTGTTTTTGCCAAAGGGGATGACTATACACTTTTTGGCATTTAGCTTGAGGCCATGGCTCTGGCACCAGTAGTCTTTCTATGAGGCCCTTTTGGAGGATGCTTGTGTCAGCTGGAGAGTCGATTATGGCACCCAGTTTGCAGTCATCTGTGAACTTGGTCATCCACAGTCCTTCTGTGTTGGCCTGTACCTCCGAGAAATATATACCGAACAAGAGAGGTCCCAGGACTGAGCCTTGTGGGACGCCACTTGTAACTGGTTTGGAGTCTGACATGGCTCCAGCAATTCTAACCATGTGAGTTCTGTCCTTGAGCCAGTTTGCAACCCATCTAGTGACATAGGGGGTTATATTTAAGCTGGTGAGCTTATCTATAATGCCCGAGTGGGGTATTGTATCGAAGACTTTTGCAAGGTCCAGGTAAGCTATGTGGATCACCTTCCCCTCATCAATGGCCTTGGTGACAGTTTCAAAGAAATCAACCAGGTTTAAGAGGCAGGATCTGCCCTTAACAAAGCCGAACTTTGTAGGATCCAGTGTCTGTAGGTCCCCAATATCTTTATTTATGAGGTTCATGATGATCCTTTCCATAGCTTTGCAGACCAAGCTAGTCAGGCTTATGGGGCGATAGTTTCCAGAATCCATTGAGGCACCACCTTTGTGGAGATGGACCACTGTTGCTGTATGACACTCTTTGGCTACATATCCTGTAGTAAGGCTGAGATTGAACAGTAGTTTTATGTTTGGGTTTAGCTCTTCTTGGAGTTCATGTAGGATGCAGCCTGGGACACAATCTGGTCCCATTGATGCTGTGTTTTTTGCTTTGGAGAGGGCGGCTCTTACCTGAGCATCTGAGATGTCAGGGGGGGCAGCACTCTGCTGGGATAGATATTTGCCCTTTTGGTGGGGGGGAGAAGTTTGCGCTGAACCTGTCAGCTAGGATGTTGGCAATGTCTGTGGGTTTGATGTATTTTTTGTCATTTTGGACTAATTCTGAGCATGTCTGGGAATTCCCACCCAGGTTCCTAACATAACTAAAGAAAGCCTTGTGATTATCCTTAGTGTCCTGTGCAATTTTTCTCTCGAAGCTGGCCTTAGTCGATTTTATGAGTGCCCGTAGTTTTTTGCTAATACTGATCAGAGATGCCTTCCCTTTTTGTGATTTTGCTCTAACATGTAGTAGCTTCCTCCTTCTATTGTATAGTATGTTTATGGCTGGGGTCTACCAGACAGGATGTCTGCCTTTGGAGGATTGGGTCTTGGTTTTATTTGGGATTGCATGATCCATGCATTCCTGAAGGTGTTCATAGAATGCATTTATAAAGGATTCTGCGGTCTGGGCCTTATTTTCCACAGGCTCGGGGGCTTTGAAGGATTCCACCTCGGTTTTGAGGAGTGTGAAATTTACTTTAGAGAAGTTTTTCACTGTGGTTTTCTGGGCAGGGGGTGGGGTCGGGATGTGAATATCCAGTGAGATTAGTTTATGGTCTGATCTTACCAATGAGGGATACACTTCTGGTCTGGAGCATAGAGTCCCCATGTTGGTGATGATCAGGTCCAGTATGTTTTCCCCTCTTGTGGGAGTGGTAACAAGTTGTTCCATAGCATTTGAGTTTATAAATTCTAGGAACCTTTGGGCTAGGGTGTTGGAGCTAGAGTAATTATCCCAGTCTATGTTTGGGTAGTTGAAGTTGCCCAATATAATGGTATTTGGAGAGACCTTCATATTTTGCAGTGTTCTCAGGAAGGCTGGGTGGGGTTCCTGGGTTTGGGAGGGTGGTCTGTAGCAGGCTATAAACTGGAAGGCAGTTTTACCCACTGTTATTTGCACATGGATAGTCTCTGATGCTCCGTGCTGTGCCACCAACCTGGGGGTGTGGGTATCTTTGATGAAAATTGATACTCCCCCTCCTTTTGTGGTTCGGTCCAAGTTTTGGGGCCGAAAAGCATGGTATGAGGTATAACCTGGTAGTGCTGGGGTGCTCTCGGGAGCCTTGAACCAGGTTTCTGTTACTGCACAGATATCAATGTTCTCCATCCTAAGGAGAGTTTCGAGTGCGTGCATCTTGAGGTTTAGACTTCTGGCGTTGAGTAGCATTACTCTTAGTTTCTTATCCCATGTGATACCTATGGAGGTGGGTTTGTTTTTTGAGCCTTGCCTAAAAAAGGCACTATGGGGGAAGCAAGAGCCTTTGCCAATATCTGAAAGCCCAGGGGTGACAGGTGCAAGCCGTCCCTAGTGAAGCATTGTGGCTTGTCGAGCATGTCATCCCAGGCTGACAAGCATTGGATCCCCTTTGAATGACACCAATACTTAAGCCAATTGTTGAAACTGATCATCTTGTCTTCATATTGTGGCATCATTCTTGGTGAGGGTAAGATGCTACTCAAGGTCAGGGTCATATGCAGATATAAGATTGTTGTACTCCATCCAGTTAAGGCATAGTAGCTTAGATTCATGCAATATGAGGAAATATTTTCACTATGTAAGACTAGCCTCCTAAAAACTGTAAGCTTCTCACATTAAAGACAGTTGACTAAAGAACATGATTTCAGTAAAGGCAATTATGGATGCCTGTGCTAAGTTAGAGAAAAATATATTCTTCTTCTGGCTTTTCCCGGTTAGGGGTTGCCACAGCAGATCACCTGTCTGCTCATGATTGGCAGTGGAGTTTTACAGTGTCGAGTTGCCAGCCATGCACCCAACCTTCCACAGAAGGCACACACACACACACACACACACCTAGGTCCAATTTAGAGTGTCCAGTCCATCTACTGCATGGCTTTGGGATTTGGGAGGAAACCGGAGCACCCAGAGGAAACCCACGCGACCACAGGTAGGACATGCAGACTCTGCACAGAAGGCACCCCAGCATCAAACCAGAAAACCTCTTGCTGTGAGGCAGCAACACTAACTGCTGCACCATTGTGGCCTCTTATGAATGGTTATTACTGGTAGCTCTTCTAATCAACTCTCCATAGATGGTGATGGAAACACATTTCTGGCAAAAGAACCATTCCTCAGGATATTGCAGAAGATATGCTAAAGCTGAAAAACATCTGGCCACAACAGAAGTTCACCAACAATAATTTTACTGACCACTCACAAAAGCTAGAGGATCAGAAGGTCAATGGTAGATTTTATATAGCATATAAAGGCACCTTATCTCATAGGCCAGTGGAGGTATGTGCAAATCTCAGAAACTGGACTCCTATCACAATCCAGCAGGTTAGCCCAACAGTTTTACTCACTGAAAATAATAAAGATCCTACAGATCCTGACAGTTAACAATCAATATCTCTGATGATCTCACAAAATAAAATCTGTATAAAAATCTTAAGCAGGTGATTGAAATATTTCCTTCATTATATGATACAGAATACCAAAGGATGGCCCTGGCTTGGTAAGAATGTTGTGAATATCAATCACTGTTGGATGGGACAAAGCACTTAGGCAATAACAATCTTTTTGGACTTTTAGAAACCTTTGATTCTATGTATTGGCCTTGTTATGAGGCATCCCAGAAGCACTGGAAATTGCAGGGAATTTTATTAAAAAGTGAAAATTGGTCCACATAGCTGTCAGTAGACTTGTTTAAGCTTCCTTTCACTTAGCAGAGGGTGAGCACCAGGAGTGCCTGCTTTCCCTATTATTATTTATACTAGCAGCTCTGATAATTTGGTGCCTATTTGCAGTAAGAATGTCATTTGTCATTGGTAGCTATTCCATACCACTCCTCCTCCACCTCATAATGATTTGCATATGGCCATATCCTTTAGGCATTAGAAACGCAAAGAGAAATATAAGATAACATTAATTATAAAGCATGTTGGCATGTTTATACCCCATTCTGACTTTGCTCTGAACCTAAAGAAATCTGTGATTTTTTTCCTCTCAATATGGCTAGTGAAGACTTGGCAAAAAAATGTCACTATGTCTGCTAAGTCTCCTAAACATGGTGGTGCAATATAAATATCTAGTGTTATTATTTTGATCAAGATTGGAGAAAAACCTGCCAAAGTAAATGTCTAGTCACTAAAAGAACATATTGGAAAACAAGTAGATGTGTAGAGAGAACAACACTTTCCTTTATTAGCACAAATCTGTGCAGTTAACTTTGAGTTGATACCTACCACAGATAGAACTATCTCCATGGTATAAACACTGAAAAATCTTACCATGATTTTTGTTTGGAATGGCATTAAGAAAGATTATCTTGAATAAACATGACTACAACTATGACTGGAGGTTGAGATTTTTTTCAACATATAACTTAATAGCAGTGCAGCCTACACTTGTAAATCGCTCATGCTAGAGCACAGCCCAAACCAGTACGACTACTTCCAGAACTTGGGCTGATGCACAGCCAGTTTAGAACGTTAAAGGAAGATGGCAGAAGCTGAATCTGGGACACATGGTGCATGTTTGTGTGTATGTGTGTGTGTGTGTGTGTGTGTGTGTGTGTGTGTGTGTGTGTGTGTGTGTGTGTGTGTGTGTGTGTGTGTGTGTGTGTATTTATTCAGATGTAGGGGCAGGTGGTGCCAAAATATAAGAAAGAAAGAGATGGTGACTCAGGGCCTAGAAGGAATGGATAGCAAAGAACATTATTTACTGGGTAGATTTATATTCTATTAAAATGATGCCATTTTATCATTTGAACCTCATCTGGAAAAAAAGTGGGCAATAGGAGTTTGGGAAAATGTATAAGTTTGGATTCATATCCAGTGCCTAGAAATTGATTTGCTCCTAACTGATTCATAAGTAATGCAACTTAATAACCGGGTGGGAAACCTACTTATGTAAAGCATGTATCATTCCATTTCCTTATCCTGGATCTTCTATATCACAGTCTGCAGCATTATTCAATAACCTGATGAGGGCATGAGTGGATGGTGTTGTTACAAATGTATCAGATCTGGTACAGGACCATGCAATAACTGCTTGGAGAGAGTAGCTAATGTGCCCACAGGTCACCTTTATCAGAATCAAACTGGTTTTGTGATGGCATTTAATGGCAGTATGTGTATGCCACAATTATGTCATTTTGTCGCAGGTGTGTTAACAATGTAAGAGTACTATAGCTTGCTATTAGTATATCGTCAGGAAATGTTTCCCAATAAAAAAAAAACATGGATCAGAGTGAAAGATGCAACATTGTGAGCCCCAGGTCAGCCTGTCTGTTTGTTGTCTGATAAGCATTTGTGACTACAAGGCATTATTCCTTGATGGTTTGATTTGCATAGACTGCATTGTCCAGGGCCACTAATTTCTCTTATTTCTGTGACTATTTACAAATTGTGAAAGATCTTTTGTGTCTGGACCTACCAACTATATTGTGGCCAACAAGTGAAACTTTGCCAATATTTAAGTCCATAAGGAGTATGGGAATTACTACAAGAATTATTGAAATATTACCTTATTCTGCCAATCAAAATCCCAGTAAACCAAGGTCCTACACATGGGGAATTATCATTTTTGAGATATGGATTATGTGTAAGTGTCTGATTAATGGGTTTTCTTTTCTGAGCATTGTTTTCTTTCTTTCTTAAATTGTATGTTATAAATTATATGTTATACCTTGAATATTCAAATTTATATAAAATGCAAAACTGATTTTTTTTTGGCTATAATTCAAAGGAATCCTTCAGTCTTGATAAATGAACTACTTTAAATGTTACTATTGGATAACTGGATTGTTACAGGTTAATTTTCACATGAAGTGGTTGTATGATTGGCATAAATTAAACCTTCAGTGTCTATAAAAATGTTTTACAATAAAAAAAAAAGTTATTTAGTACTGTGAACTGCTTTATGGATTTAACACTGAAATAAATTTTCCATCAAAGAAACTGGTTAATAAATAAGCATATAAAATGCAATCCAAAATTATCTACTTCCATTGTGAGTTAAGCATTCTTAGTAATATCCTGCAAATAATGGTTTATGAATTTTGGTAACTTATAACTTGTCATTTGATAAACATTTTAAAAATATATGTTGTAAAGCTTTAAGGATGATGGGATTTATGTTGAAATCACTGACTACAAGAAATGAGCAATGTTTGCTGACAGTATTTGTAGAATTTATTAGACTAATTTTAGAATATATATAATTTTGCATTCTCCAACAGTGACATCTGAAAAACTTGAAAGAGTACAAAGAAAGTTTACAAAAAGAATAACCTCTGTTAGGCCACTGGATTATGAGTCTAGGTGCAGGCATCTACAACTTTATTCAATAAGTTACAGATACCATCATCGTAAGCTAATATTATCGTACAATATTTTTCATGATCCTGTTTTGCAGGCAATATTTAATATGTATCCTTTTTTGAGTGAAAAAAACTTAAGGCATAATAATTTGAATTTTTCAGAATTACATTATGTAAGAATTAATTCACTTTTTCATTTTTTATAAATAAAATTATATTTCTTTGGAATAATATTCCAATAGAAATATATTTGTCATGGATTCAAAGATGGCTGCCATGCTGTAAACACTGCTAAACTGCAGCTCTTCAATTAACCCGAGGAAAATCTCTGATCTGAGTGGATATCAAGAGGTTTAAACATCAAATTGACAATAAAAAGTTGCATTTCCTTACCTAATCTAAAATCAGTTAAAAAAGTGGGAAAAAAAGTATTTATCCATCAGGATTACAAGTGATTACTTTGCTCTGAAGAGAGAAACAAACAAAGGATCGTGTGCTTTCTTTATTCTGCCTTTCTGCTTGGGAAAAGAAAAATCTTGCAACAAGGAAGAACCATGGAAACAACTACTACTAAGACAAAGTTGTCAGAACTACAGTCGCCAGTAAAGGATGGAACTGCGAAAAAACAAAGGATTACTAGACAGCAGGAACAACAGAAACCAGAAACTAGATCCAGGACTGATCAGCCACTAAACATGGAGGATATCAAACACACTTTACTACCTATACAGGAAGCTCTAAAGGACTTGACCTCACAAATACAAACATTTGGAGTTTTATGCAATCAATTGCTTCAGAGAATGGACAAAACCGAGACCAGAATTTCTGAAATAGAGGAGAAAATTGACATGTTGGAGAAAAAAATCAAAGGTATGTGATGTGGATGTACAAGTCATGCAAAATAAACTTATTGATTTAGAAGCAAGGTCTAGAAGAAATAATATTATTATAAGAGGAATCCCTGAAAACATCCGGTATGCAGAGCTAATACCAGCCATAACACAAATATTTGAAATCCTGTTAAATGATGCTGATGGGGTGAAACAGATTGTAATAGAAAGGGCACACAGAGTGCTGAGAGAGGTACAAGCTTCTATTATGCCTAGACCTGTATATGTTAAGATATTGAACTTTCAAGATGTTAGCAAAATACTGTTTACTGCAAAAAAAATGGTGGCTATGTTATGTGGAAAAATGTTAAAATATTTCTGGCTCAAGATTTACCATTACAAGTAAGGCAGGCTAGACAGTCTTTATCTGCTTACTGTAAATTTCTGATTGATAAACACATTAAATTCCAGATGAAATACCCCAATATGCTTACATTTATGGTGGATGGCACTAAATATTCTGTTTCCAATAAAAATCAGGCAAAAGAAGTGTTTCTGAAAGTTTTTAAAGTTCTACCTGCATCAGAGAGCTGAAAAGAACTTCAATTGAGACTGGCATGCTCCTGTAGTCAGATCCAGCATGTATTTTACCTCAAGGCTTTTCTAATCCTTTGTTTCTTCACTAAACTGTTCAGGCCTCTGAAAAAGCAATACAACTGTTTGTTTATGCTAATCTGAGGGTCTGCTGTCTGGTTTTCAGACTTTTATGACCTTCAAGGTCTATTTCCATTGTGTGGTAAACAGGAAATGCCTGGATTTCAACTGAGAGTGTCGATTTGGATGTAACACTTCCTGTGGTCCTGCTGTGAAAGAGGTCCCCTGTTGTGAGTATTTCTGATGGTTTCCTGGATTGAGAAGACAAAGGGAACTGAAAATAATATGTTAATGTTCTTTTTATAATGAAATAACATTACAGTATGTACTTAAAGCACATAATAACATGTACTTTTACTATTTTTTTCTTCTTTTATAGGTGTGAACCAAAATCATTTTTTTTACTATATGCAGTGAGTGGCAGGCACTGTGTAGGGTAGATTTAAAATGTAGGGTGCATATTTTTTTTTTTTTTTTTTTCTCTCTCTCTCTCTCTCCTCTCTTCTGTAAAAAGTTTATGTACATAATGATTGCAACAAAACAGATACTTAAGGTAGGATAAAATAAGTACCCAATCTACTAAAACTTTCCCTTACACAGTAATAACCTTAGAAATGAAATTTGTTTAACTAATAGTTAAACCAAAGCTGTAGTTAAGTAGTGGTGTTTGGTAGGGAATGTGTAGTTTAGACTTTGATGTAGATATGCTAGAATATATAGGTTGTAAGTTTAGGAAATGTTTTAAATGTTATTACCTGAAGTTTTTCAATGTGTTGATGTGTTTAACCTTGTTTATATTTTCTCTTATACAAGACCTATATAAATCCTGGTCCAGGGGTAAAGTGGGTAAGCACTGGTTAGGGACGGGATGTAGGAAATGCTTCCAGATTAGATATAGCATACAGTCAATACATGTCAATTTGATAATTCCCCTCTTATATTGTTATTTGATACCAAGACCTGCAAATGTGGGAGTTGAACTCATGCAATGTTAAAGGGCTCCAGAACTTGAAGAAGAGAAAGCTGTTGCTACACATATTATTACAGGACAAAGCACTGTTTGTATTTCTACAGGAAACACATTTGATGAATGAACAATGGAATGATATTAGAAAAAAGAACTGGATTAGAGAGCTAGTGACATCAGAAGGTAAGACAAACAGTGAGGGAGTGGCTATAATTATCAAAACCCAATACAAAGATAGGATTTTAGACTCCAAAGTGGATCCAAATGGGCGATGGTGTTATGTGATTTTATCGGATAATGCATTTGATAAACCTATCCTACTTTTGAATATATATGCCCCATGTAATGATCAACACAGTTTCATAGCATCATTATATCCAATATTAACACAATATGATGGTTATTATTTTGTTGTGGGTGGGGACTGGAATACCTATCAAAATCCAAAGTTGGATAGGTCTTGTCCACAAAGAGCATTTAATAAGCAGGCCGGGATAGCATTAAATGATTTTAAGGAAGATTTTCAATTATATGACCCATTTTCTTATTCACAAGATATTAATAATGCAAATAAATACACCTTCTATTCACCATGCCACAAAATGTGGGCTAGAATAGATTACTTTTTGATATCTAAAGCACTAACAAATTTAGAACCAGTGGTGGTTATACATACTCGTCATCTATCAGATCACTCAAAAATTTCGTTAAAATTTTCTAAAGATTTAAAAGACACAAGAAGGCATAGGGGTTATAATTGGTCACTCAACCCAAATCTTTTAAGTAAAAAAGAGATAGCAGACGGAATTATAAAATATTTGAAAGAATTTACAGATAGCTTGAAGCTCCAAAAACATACTCCTGACACTGAATGGGTGACAGCTAAAGCTCAAATTAGAGGATTTCTTATACAAAAAGCCTCATATTACAAGAAAATTCATAATAGTGATATTCAAAAACTAGAAATAAGAATAAAACAACTTGATAATGAGCTGATTCAGAATTTTAATGCTCAAACTGAGGAGGAAATGTTGAAGCTTCAAAGGGATCTCTTTTTGCTTCATAATAATAAATTAACACTTCAAGAACATAGGTGTTTAGTGAAATATGCTAATAATGTTCAAATACCACCAAAAGCACTGGCAAGGATTATAAATCAATCAAAAACAACTGGATATATTTCGGAAATACAGTATAACGACACAATATATTCTAAAACTGAGGATATTTTTGATGTTTTTGGGAAAATCTATACTAAGGTATATGAGGGGCAAACTGATAGGTCTCTACATAACCAGAATAAAAGTTTTCTGCAAAAAATTTACTTTCTAGAATTAGAAGAGAGCCTGCAAAGTGACCTGATTAAACCTATTTCTAAAGAAGAAATAGTATATACAATTCAACATATGAAAACACATAAGTCGCCAGGGCCTGATGGTATTACAGCTGAATTTTACAAAGAGTTTGCTGATAGTTTGGTAAAAGAATTGTGTCATGTATTTAATTATATAACTAAAAATAAAATTAGTGACCCCCACCTCAATGCGTCAAAAACAATTTTCATACATAAAACCAATTCAGATCCCCTTAACCCAGATAATTACAGACCAATAGCACTAATGAATGTGGATATGAAAATTTTAACATCAATTATAGCATCGAGAATAAAGAAGGTTTTGATATATCTAATTTCTAAGGAACAAGCTGGATTTATGGCAACTAGACAAACTAGCGATAACACACTTACACTGCATAATATGATGATGTATGCTAAACAAAACAACTTTAATATCTATGCTCTTATAATAGATGCCCAGAAAGCATTTGATAGAGTAGACATAAATTTTTTGTTTGATGTGTTACCCTATTTTAACTTGCCCCAAGAATTCATTCAGATACTACAAATATTATATAGTAATCCATACACTACGCTATACATCAATAGGACTTATTCTAACAGAATACAGATTAAAAGTGGTACTCGTCAGGGTTGTCCCATGTCCCCCTTATTGTTTAACCTATATTTAGAACCCCTATTTTTATATATCAAGCAAAATTTGTATCATAATGCACCAATAATTTATAGGAATAAAATATTAATGTCAGCATTCGCCGATGATCTTATTATTTATTGTACAACCCCAATTTCGGACAGTGAAAAGATATTAAAGCTCATAAACAAATTTTCGGTAGTTTCTAATTATAAAATTAACTTACAGAAAACTAATATCTTCCCGTTAAGAACCCCAAAACCTTTTTCATTAATGGCCCTGATGGGGAAGTTAACATGTAAAGAAAATATTAAATATTTGGGTATCAACTTCTCTACGGATAATAAGGACTTTTATAACAATAATGTTAAACGAGTATGAGAACACATAATAGCTGATTGTGACAGATGGAAGAATTTAAAACTACCGGTATTAGCAAAAGTATCAATAGTGAAAATTAATATACTACCACGAATGTTATACATATTTAGGTCTGCCCAATTATCAATTTCAAAAGCAGTTTTTAAACAAATGCATAAAGATCTAGCTAAATTTATCTGGAACCCAAAAAGAACTAGAATATCTTATGAGAAATTAATGACCCCTAAAACAAGAGGGGACTTGAGCTACCAAACTTTGAAGCATATTATTTGATTGTAAACGCTAATCAAATTTTAAGAATTGCTAATTATGATGTAACGAATACAAAATGGATACCAACTTGGGTGGTCTTGAATCATAAGCATATTTTGGATAGGAAAATAAATCCTAAAGCATTACCCTTTATGGACAAAATTAGTCTGATAAAATATGGGGTCATGGACCACATAATAACCTGTGTCTCATCTTTGCAAACTTTATTTCAGTCCGTAGATTTATTGCAATATATGATGGTTCTTCAACCTTTCCACAGGAACCCTAATTTTAAACTAAATAATCAGCTGATCAATCTCAGCAAATTTCCATTAATAGTTAATCTGACTCTATTTGATGTTTTTAATAAACTTGACTTATCGGCTTAACAAATTAGACAGGAAATGAATCTACCTAGAAGTTACATTGTTATAATGAGACAAGTTAAAGAACTTGCCTTGAGCTATTTTAGGAACTTTAAACCTGCAGCCGGATTTGTGGATAAGTGCTCTGAATTGTGGCAAGCTATCCAACAAAACACTAAATTTATAGCAACTGCATACAAATTAATTAAGGATTTGAAATTTCAGGACAAAATTTTGCTTTCAGAGTATTGGGTAAACAAAGTAACAGTAACAGACAATCAGATATTAAAAGCAATTGATATAACTAGGAAATCAGTTTCTTTTCAAAAACTGATGTACACGCAATTGATGATTTGGAACAATGCATATTACACACATCTTAGATTACATAAATTTAACCCTAGGAATTCTCCAATTTGTCCATACTGTGCAGATCAAACAGCGGATCTTCTTCATATGTTCTGGAGTTGTAAATGCATATATAAACTTTGGAACTCTCTTAAAGTACAACTGCAAAAGATGGGTTATCAAAGTTCTACGCTGTCATGGGAATTTATGATTTTACACATTCCTCCAAGAGAGCTTTCCAGATCGCAAACTATTATTTGTATGAATATTTTTTTGTTGATGAAACTCTATATAGCCACAAATTGGCTAGAACCACATAAGACATCATGGAATAATTTTAAGCTTGTGGCTATAAAACATATACTAGCACATAAATTACTTCTGAAACAAACTAACAAAAATATTAATAACCCGAAAATATGGGAAAAGGTCTTCAATATTATATTAGCATGATACTGATTTTAGGAATATATTAACTATAGGAAGCATTTCATGTAGATATTATATAAATGGTTTGTAGTAGGTATAGTGTATTATATGTGTGATGTTTATTGTATTTTTGTAATGTTTTTGGAAAATATATTTCAATAAAAATTTATTATGGAAAAAAAAAAGAAACATATTTGTCAAAGAATGTAGCAATGTTTAAAAAATATTTGGATACCTGGATGGCAGATAAGATTTATATGCCTTATTTAAAAGAATCAGTGTTCCTAATTGGTCTTTAGTTCTGAGCACTCCAATGAAACCAATGATGTTATGAACTTACAATGTAATGCCTGAGGTGCTGTGCCATGTTCATTTCTAGAAGTCTAAAACATTCCAAGTACTCAAACAGTGCTAAGAAAGAAGATAACAGATGTGGGAATAATCACTATATTATTTGTACTAGTACTCACTGTTTCTGGCAAAATAATAGAATCAAAATAAAATGCTAAAAAGGTTATATATAAGCATGCATTGAGTGGCTTGCCTGTTTTAAAGAGTTCATTGGTTCAACTTTGCAGACAAAAAATGTGATCAATATATTTCAACTCAGCCGCATGTTTTAAATGGATGACCTTTCTTTTTCCTTGACTACTTTTTAAAATTGTAAATATTTTTATTTGGTAAGTACACGTCACATTGCTCGATGTTCTTGATAGAAGATTATACTTGGATAAACTAAAACAAGACTATAAAGAAGAGATTCTCCTGTTGGGCCATATAACAAAAACAAGTTTCATTTAAAAGTTTAAACAATTTTGTTACCTTTCCTCATGTGTGAAATACACATCATAGATAATTGGTTTTCTCTGCTTCATGTTATTCTTCTTTCATTCTTCACTCTTTTATACTTTTATTTTAAATCCCAATGTTCAAAAAAAAAAAAAAACAGTTTTCACCTAGGCCAACACTGCTTCCATTGATAGGGAACGTTCACCTACTGAATCCGAAGAAAACAGACTTGTTTTTAATGCAGGCAGGCAGTTAAAGATATATTTAATATTTAGAAAAGAGATGTAAGTTAAATTTATACAATAAATATAATGTTATAAACATAAATGCTTAGAATATTTTTTTTGGTCATGTAATTAAAATGCCCCATGTTTGTACCACATTAAAACATTTGCGCTCAGCTCTTTATAGTTTAAGTCAATCAGTTTATTTGTAAAATCACTCTTATTTTGCTAAGTAATGAAAAAACATCAAATGCTGATTGACAATACAGATTGTCATTGAAAATAAGACAGTTTAGGTCACTCCATTTATTCTGTTATTCCGTTAACAACTAAACAAATTATCATCTGTTGCTAGGACAATTACAGGTTCTTAGGTGAGTACTAGGCTAGCAGCTCTTGCAGGCCATTTTAAGCCTAGTGAGGTTCTCTCTTTGTACTCAAATTAAGTTATCCTATTTGGCTAGATGATGATCTTACCATTCCATGGTCAATAATTATATATTACCCCTAATGAAAATATCTGGGATCATACCTATGTATTTTGAGGGGACCAGTGAGTAGGATAAAACATTTAGGAGCTACCCCTGTCCATTAGTAGTACAGGGTGCAGGTTTGGAGTAAATTGTCATTTTTTTTTCCCATCCATAGATCCATGTTGTACTTGAATATGGACGGGGTAAACTTTGTTTTGTGTACGTGGAGAATTTGTTTCAGAGCAGTGGTAATCTCTACAAGATATTCCTGCCCCTGAAATTGTGCTGAAGTTGCAGAAGAGGTTTAGATCCCTAGACTGAGTATTTTGATGCCATTTTACTTGCTGATGTGCAGTAAATTCATCAGTAATGGGTTAGAGGAAGCCTTGTATGGCAGACACTGGTTACATCTTAGCAGTCTGTAGGTTAGTGATTATAGTAAGATGGTTTGTTTCAGTGTATATAGGACATGTTATTTAGGCCTTATGTCCTTTTAGTAAGATATCTTTGTGGGTATTCCAGTTGTTGCATGTGCCTGGACAGTTACATGCCAAATGGGGCATTATACTGAATGACTGACCTAATGATGGCTTAGAAAAGAGGAGAATGACATCCCTAGATCTAGACACAATCTCTTTGTTTATAAGTTGTGCAATATATAAGGACATTCTTATAACAATGGACACATGTTGTTCAAGAGTTAGGTCACTGTCCACATAATTTCCAAATCCCGAGCAAATGGGTCCTCTCTTAGGGCATATTGTAGTTCCCTAGAATCCATGATATCCCAAAGGATACAATAATGCATTTTTTTTTTTTTTGCATTTAGTTACAGTCGATGATTTTGTCACCAGTTTTTATTTGGGACAAACTGTCCTACAGGATGGCCAAGTCATCTGGGGATTCGATGACTGCTCCTATCTTACAGTCATCTGCTAACATAGTCAGCCAGAGCCCTTTGGTATTGTATTTTAATTCAGAAAGGAGAGGTCCTAGCACAGAAACCTGTGAGAATCCACTGGTGGCTGTTCTCTTTGTGGAGTTAACTTCACCTATTTTGATTTCCTTCCTCCTATCTGTGAGCCAGTTGGAAATCCAAAGGGTGATATAGGAGTTTATTCCCAGTTTATTTAATTTTTCTACTATGCCTGATAGAGGAATTTTGTCAAAAGATTTGGCCAGGTTGAGGTATGTGGTTTATATCTACCAGGTTGAGTAAGCATGATGAATCCAAACTGAGACTTATAAAACTAAACTGATTATGTTAGTTATTATTGCCCCAGTAATGATTTAATCCAAGCTGTATTTTATTAAGACAACTATGCAAAATGTATTTAAGTACAAATGTTAGAGAGTACAGGTGCTTTGATATTAACAATAACAAAACTAAATGAAAAATGAATTGAATAGAAAATGTAATGTTTCTGTTGGCGCTAAAGTAATGTGCAGTATAAATAACATTTTTAAATACGGGGGTTTTGCAAAATATCTTTTATACAGATATTTGCTTATTTTTACATCATAAATTAATCTTTATAATAGCAGCTTACATGATGTACGTTTGTACTGATTTATTCTTGCTTCTAATCCAACATAAAAAACAAGTTAAAATAATAAATTTAAGTATAAAACTTTAAACTGAGTACTAAGCTTGTCTTTGTGCTGTAAACAGGTAAACCTCTGACTACACCCCAAATGACCCATGTTCGATTAGTGGCACAGATATCTGGTTAAACAAGGTGCAAGACAGGGAAGGACTGGATAATGCTGACATCAGGGGGGGGGTGGCATGCCAGTCTTCTGTCATGCTGATACAGGAGTGAGAGTTATGTGCCAGGCACCAGATGTTGATCACACCAAAAGTTAGTCAGGTAGATTGGCATGTGTGGCTTCATTTATGTTTCTCACTATGTGACAGTTATATGGTCATCACAGGCATGACATGGAGGGGTTAGGCTAATGGTGGGGGTTGCTTACATGTTAAACAGTTCAGTCACAGCACCCAACTGACACTTCATAGGGAAACATATAGGCTGTTATGTCATAAGCCTGATCAGGGAACAAATTAGCCATAGTCTTGTCATGTTTGGGAACAAATGGGTCTGGTTCTCATCCCAAGGAATGCATGGATCTATAGGATGCTAGGGGAGGGTTTAACAGTCTGTGGGGAATACAGAAAAAGAAAACAAAAAATAATGTTCACTAGGGCTAGATTATATTATCAGTGTTTGCCAGTAGTTTTCAAAACAGAATGGTGGCGCAGTAGGCAGTGGTAGTGTTGTCACATCACAGCAAGAGGTTCTGCAGTTTGATTCTTGGCTGGAGTGCCTTCTGTGTGGCATCTGCATGCCCTCCCTGCATTCCTGTGGGTTTCATCTGGGTGCTCTGGTTCCCTCCCATGTTATAAAAACATGTATCTGGAGTATTTCTCCCAAGGCCTCCACTGAAAATCGGCTTCATTCCAAGTTGGACTTTCCTGGTTAATAAATGTAAAATAAAAATAAGGAATACAGATATAGGTTCATAGGTAAATACTAGGTTATCTGCCCTTGCATGCCATTTTAAGCCTTGTGAGCTTCTTTTTTCTGCTCGAAATAACCTGTTCCATTTGGTTATAGACTGGCCTTACCATCCCATGGTCGATAATTATCTATTACCCCTAATGAGAATATTTTGGATCATACCATAGAAATTTGCGGGGACTCATGCATGAGATAAAGCACATAGGAGCTGCCTCTGCTCATAAGTAGTATGTGGGGTGTTCTTGGAGTAATTTTTCTTTTTCCCATTCAAAGATCTAAGATGAGTTTGAATATGGACAGGGATGAACTTTGCTTTATGTGGATGGGGAGTCTGTTCCAGAGCAATGGTATCATCCATAAGATTCACCTGTCCTTCCAGACAGTTCTGTAGATGTTGCAGAAGAGGTTTAGGTCCCTAGACAAAGGATTTCTGATGCCATTTGACTTGCTGATGTGCAGTAAATCCATCAGTAATGGATCGGAGGATGCCTTGCATGCCAAACACATCACCTCTTTGCAGTCTATAGAATGGCTAGTATAGTAAGAGGGTTTTGAGTCAGACCATGTAGGACATGTTGTTTAGGCCTTGCATCGTTTTAGTAAGTTATCTCTGTGAGCATTCCAGTTGTTCATAGGTTCATAGGTGTATACTAGGATAACAACCACTAGGCCCCTTATAAGCCTAGCTGTGCAACCCAAAGGTGAACCACAAATTTGATTTACATAGGTGGTGATTTACTGATTGCCTCTGTCCATCAGAGACAGGAGACAGACCATGGGTGAATTTCTGATTTCCCATCCATTGATCCAAGTTGTACTTAAAAAGAGATAGGGAGGGACTCTGCTTCACATGGATGAGGACCCGGTTCTAGAGAATGGAAATTCACTGAGAAACATATCTGTATCTCCAACATGTTCTATTTATGTCGCAAGCAAAATTTAGGACTTTAACTGTAGTAGGTCTGACTGTTTGTTTTGCAGATGTACAAAATGTTTATCAAAACAGGGTCCAGTGATGCCTGTATGCAAGGCAGAGATCACCTCTCAGAAATCTGTATGAAACCAAATAAAGAGACAGGAATTTGAGACAAACAGTATAGGAAATTTTATTCACTCACTGTATTCTTTTTGTAAGGAACCTTTGTGGACATTCCAGTTCTAGCATGTGTCTGGTCAAGTACTTTCTGAAGGGGCATTATACTTTATGATGGCTCAGATGAGGGCCGAGTATGGTGGCATGATGACCCCTCTTTACCTAGATGTCATGCCCTTACTTATAAGTGAAATAATAGAGAAAGATTTCCTTACTACCCTGGACACTTGCAGGTCAAAGACTAGGGAACTATCTACATGAGTTCCAAAAACCCTGACTAGTGAATTAACTTTTAAGGGTATTTTATTGATGATGTACTTACATTGGGTGGCAGACTTCCCAAAAGTTACTATAATGCACTTCTTAGTATTGAGTTTTAAGCCATGGCTTTGGCACCATGCATTTGTCTGTTGTAGACCTTCCTGAAGGGTGCTCTCATCTTTGGGAGAATTTACTGCTCCCACTTTGCAATCATCTGCAAACTTGGTCAGCCAAAGCCTTTGACTTTGACATCCACGATGTGGATGCCAAAGAGCAGTGGGACCAGGACAGAACTCTGGGGGACTTCATTGGTGACCGGCATCTTTGTGGAGGTAGCCTCACTAATTCTAACCTCCTGGGTCCTATCACTGAGCCAGATAGCTATCCAGTGTATTATAAAGGGTTTATACCTATTTCCATAACTTTGGTGATAATGCCCAATTGTGGTATTGCATCAAATGCCTTAGCCAGGTCTAGGTAGGCACTATGCACCATTTTCCCCTCATCCATTGCCGCAGTGACCTTTTCAAAGAAGTCTACCAGATTCAGTAAACATGACCTTTCTTTGACAAAGCCAAACTCGGATGGATCCAGTGTCTGGAGGTCTCCTATGTCCTTATTGATAATTTCCATGGTAATTCTTTCCATAGCTAAGACTAGTCAGACTAATGGGTCTGTAATTTCCAGGATCTGTTGAAGATCCTCCCTTATGAAGGGGAATAACATTTGCAGTCCTCCATTCACATGGCACAAAGCCTGTTTTGAGACTATAGTTCAAACATGACTACAGTGTTCTCGAAAACTCATATTTTCAACTATTCAGCAGGTATCCTGGGATGTTATCGGGTCCCACTGAGGCAGTGTTCTTGGCTTTAGTAAGTGCAGCCAGTACATGCTCCCTAGTTATAGCTAGAGGTGTTATGTGTGAGGGTATTTTTGAAGGGATTGTTTGGGAGTAAAGCTGGAACTGAATCTGTCCGCTAACAGGTTTGCTATATCGCCTGGTTCAGTGAATGTGACACCATTAACGACCAGTTCAGCACATTGCTGTGTGCTGCCCTTGAGGTTTTTGACATAGCTGTAGAAGGCCTTATGGTCATCTTTCACATGGAAGGCTATCTTAACCTCAAAGTTGGCTTTGCTTGACCTAATGAGCCCCCCTAGTTCCCTATTTACTTTGATGAGACAGCTTCTATGTTTATGCGAATTACCTTTCCTGAGTTTTGTCATAATATTTTTCCTTTTGTTGTATTTTCTGTTCATTTGGGATGTCACCAGGGTGATTTTTTTTCTAGGGCTAGTCCTGGGCTTACTTCTGGTAGGTACAGCAGCCTCTATGCAGCCATTGATATGGTTGTACAGAGTTTCTGAGAGCAATTCAGCATAGGCTGCTGTGCTCTATGGGTTTAGAGGGGTATTGAATTTTGACAATCCATCATTTAATAAAGTGTTTTATAGGTCTGCGCAGCTACATGTCAAAGGGGGCATTGTATTCAATGACTGGCCTAATGAGGGCTGAGTAAAGGTGACAATGACATCCCTAGATCTAGACATAATCTCTTTGCTTATAAGTTGCGCAATGTAGGACTTTCTAACAACAATGGGCACATATTTGTCAAACGTTAGGTCACTGTGAAATAAAAGGAGGGCTGCAGGACACAGCTGGATGGGCAGGGCCAACGAAATGGGGTGGGACCCAACTAGAAAGGGATGGGGCTATGTTACAGTGGGATCAACCCTGACCATGTTTAGTAATTTACATAAAAAAAGTGCTCAGTCACTATTGCACATGCTGAGTAGTCTACCAACCAATACTAGATAAAAAGCACATTTCAGAGTTAATGAGGTGTTAGTTTCATTTTTGCTGCACAGAGACAGTAGTTACAGCCAGTATGCTCACCCCTGCAATATACATTACCATTGTAATTCTGACTTTGCAAGACTAAACAGCAGGCCAGTCATTTCATTCTCACACTGACATAGCCCCCCATCCCAAATGCCTATCCAACATACCTGGTTTAAACCTAGAAAGTTAAAAAATGAAGAAAAAAAAAACAAACTAAAAAATTAAAAAAAATTAAAAAACAAACAAAAAAAGACAACAGTTACATACATTCTGTATTGCTTTCATGTAAACATTAGCCAAAGGTCAACGCTTGCACTCACTCCATGTCACTACAACCAAATGCACAGCATCCTTGCAAAGGCAGAATTATAACAGTAAATAGTAAGACCACTCATTTATTTTACAAACAGTACCCTCATACCCCATTACCTACCTAAATTAGGAGGTGGTTTGACCTTGCCAGCATTAGTAATAATGTTTTCATTACTGTATTGAATTAATGCATGCAAATAGTCAGAGTTTGCATTCTGTCTTGTTTCACCCAACTATACATTAGTCCTGTAAAACTAAAATTATTACACAAACGTTATAGTGCCAAACATTTCATCCACGAACAGTCATCATATCAGTTGCTGAACTAAAGTATCTGCTCTGACCTTGTCAAGATTAAATGAAAATAGCAATGCTTGCATTCATTTACTGTTGTGCAGAAACTGTAGTCACAGGCTTGTATGACAGCTGACTTTACCCAAATATATTTATTTATTTATTTATTTTTATTTTATATTTGTTGACCGTGCTAGTCTAGCTGGATATATGTACATTTTCAGTAGAGGCCCGGGGAGATACGCTCCAAAATTAAAAATTATAATGAAAATAAATGAAATCCCATTAAAGAAATACATGTAAAGTAACCAGATAAATTAAGACAGTCTAACTAGTGATATAGTTATAAGATATAAACATGCAGTAGTTTGAAAATAAACGACAAAAATATTGTAACACGAGACACACATGTAGAATACTATCATAATGTACAGAGAGTAGGGATACAGGAAAGTAAGAAGATGGCAGTTATGTAAGTACACCCTCTTTGTTTTTGTTATTATTATTATAGTAAGAAGGAGATATGGATCAGTGGATGTAAAAATAAAATAGATTTAGGGTTCTAAAGATGAGAAGTTTAGTCAGGGGTCAAGAAATAAAGTCAGTCAGGATTAGTACAGGGGCACAGCCATTGTGTTTTAAGGTAGAGCTTCAGTTTCTTTTTAAAGAGAAATTTTGAGGGAATAGTAGAAAGTTCAGAGGGAAGCAGGTTCCAATCTTTTCCAACAGTGTTAGAGAAAAGGGAATATCCGGCCTTGTTGTTTGCTTTGTCAGTATCTACAAGACTTTTGTGTGCAGATCTTAGGGACTTTAGGTTATGGTAGGGGTGAATAAGAGTAGATAGTATAGGTGTTTTGTCAGGTTGATAAAGAATTTGATGGGCTATGCCTAGTTGATTATTTTTTAGTTGCTGCTGAAATTCAAGCCAGCCTAGTTGTTTTAGATTAGTACAATGGTGGGTTCTGTAAGGGTTGCCTGTGGCAAATCTGGCTATGTTGTGGTAGGAGTTTTCTAATTTCAAAAGATTCTTTTTTGATAAGTTGGTAAATATGGAAGAGGCATAGAGAAGGGGTGAGATAAGGTGGGAGTGGGCTATAGTTGTTCTAGATTCTGGAGTGAGGAAAGGTTTGATTCTGTAGAGAGCCTATTTTTTGTTAATAGTTTTCAATGTGTTGCCTATATGTGTATCAAAGTTAAGGTTGTTATCAATGGTAACGCCTAGTAGTTTGGTAGTAGGATCTTGTGATATAGGTGTGCCATTTTTAGATGTTATAGTAAAGTCTATGTGGGGAGATTTACTGGAAGGTGTGAAGAGGAGGAGTTTAGTTTTTTTTGGGTTAAGTAGTAGACAGCGTTGGGAAAACCATTCTTCTACAGAATTAAATGTGTGTTGTGTTAGGGAGTGAAGATCTGATACAGATGTGGCTGAGCAAATATATACATATTAATACATATTAATATATACATATTAATACATATTAATATTGCAAAGCCACAATTTCAACAGTAAACAGCAAGGCCAGTCAACTCATTTAATTCACAAACACCCTCCTTTACCTAACTAAAGTAGCTGCTTTTAGTATTAAAGTAGAAATTATACTACCAGTTGGGTTGCATACCTGCATTACTTTCATTTTGTTGAAAGAAACATTAGTCACAGTTTGTGTGTGCCAGCCAAATACACATTTCATTTTATTTAATTTACTTTTGTTTACACAGGTTTCTGCAATTGGCTTTAGTCAAAAAAAACTTTTCAGCATATGTCCGGGGATATGAAATAGCATACATTAAGAATTACTCATAAACTTGCTAGTTATTTTACATACATCTTAAAGTACAGACAGAAAAGTATTACAGTTTTGCAAAGCTGGAATTACAACAACAGTAAACAGCAGGCCTAGTTGTTTCATTTAAACATAGCCGTAGTCTCCATTGCCTACCCCACCCACAGTATCTGATTTGATCTTGCTAGGTTAAAAACAACAACAACAACAACAAAGATAACGCTGTCATTAAGGTAAGTATTCTTTTTTTCTCATGTAAACAATACTTAAAAAGTTCAGACTTGTGGTCAATCTTACTTCACTCAAATGCACATAACTCTTTGCAAAGCAATCCAGAACTCCAGTAATTCCATTCTCGCATAGGCATTGCCCCATCCCAACTGTGTTGCCAGAGAATGTGGTTTGATCCTGCACAGTTTAAAATAATGAAAACAGAAGGCCACAGTTATATTACTGTATTTCTTTCACATCACATAGCCAAGAACATGCACACAATCTTACTTCAGTTAAGCCATACACATTTACTCATGCTAGAGTAGTTTGTTTCAACAAAAAAATTTGACAAACCGTTCTAATGTATCTTGACCAACCCTGCAAAAAGATATTAGGTTAAAAAAACATGTAATCCGCAAACGGTCCTCAGAACACTGCATACCTAGCATCTCTTTGACTCCTGCCAGGGTATGATATTAATGAAAAACAAAATCATCAGCAGCCCCCAAAACACACAGACCACTAGTATCTGGTTAACCTGCCAGTGTATTATATTAAAAAAAGAACATTATCAACAGTCCTCAAAGCACATTGCCTCCCTAGTATCTGGCTAACCCTGCCAGGATATTAAATCAAAAAAAAAAAAAAAAGTATTCAACAGCCCCCAAAACACACAGACCCCAAGTATCTGGTTAACCTTACCAGAGTGTTAATATTATATTAAAAAACAGAAAGTCATCAACAGAGCCCAAAACACATAGACCACCTACTAGTATCTGGTTGACCATGCATGGATATTGTTAGAAAACATTGTAAACAGAACCAAACCAGCCAGCTCACTGCAGATTTAGCATTCTACTATCTGGTTGACCCTGCCAGCCTCCAGACCCAGGATGTCAGAAAAAAATATATAATCCTCTACTGCACCATTTAGCAAATATCTGGTCAACCCTCCCAGGAAAAAAAATAAATACAGAAAGTATCTGGTTTACCCTGCAAGAAAAAAAATTAAGAAAGTATCTGGTTCGCCCGGCCAGGGGAAAAAAAAACTGAGAACTTAATTAATTAATTTATTTTTTTTTGGTGGTGTGGGTTAATTTAAATAAAGCCTTGTTTGGCTCACTTTAAACCTCCTCTGACTTCTAAGAAAGTGTTTAACTCCGATCGATAATGTTATCCAAAACTTTAATGATTCCATTTTTTTTTTTGGTTCATCTCTCATCTGTCACTCCACTCTCTCTCTCTCTCACTCTCTTTCTTGCAACTTAACTAAGTTAAAACACAGGAAGAGAACACAAGAGTAACAGGACTAATCAGCAGCCACATCACATACTTAGATTATGTGACAGGCTGCTGACTTTACAGTTTCGTTGGCTTCCTGTTTCCTGTAGTTAAAATCGCAATGACTTCTGGGCATCTTCATTGATGCCTGCAGTCTTCCCAGTCCACGCTGTTTTAAAAACGGTCTGAAAAAAAAAGATATTTTTTTCCCTTTTTTTTCTTTGTAATTTGACCATGCATGAGTGCTCCTCTGAGTTCCGCATAGCATCACATCTTCAGCTTTACACACCTGCTACTAGTGTGTAAAAATTACTAATTCAAGTTTTTTTTTTGTTAATGAGAAAGTTGGGAGGTGAAGCCCAGCTGTCTGGCACCACGAGCCACCCCTGATCAATGTCCATATAACTTCCCAAGTCCCAAACAAATGGGTCAGCTCTTAAGGTCATATTGTCAGTGTGGTAGTTCCTTGGGGTAGAAGACAGCTTCCCAAGGGATACAATAATGCATTTTTTGGCACATAGTTTCAGTCCATGATTTTGACACCCATTAATTATTTGGGACAGACCTTCCTGCAGGATGGCTAAGTCAATTAGAAATTTAATGACTGCTCCTAGCTTGCAGTCATCTACAAATTTAGTTAGCCAGAGCCCTTTGGTATTGGCTTTCACTTCAGAAAAGTCAAACAAGAGAGGTCCCAGCAAAAAAATCTGGTGGACTCCACTTGTGACTGGTCTCTTTGTGGAAGTATCTTCCCCTCTTTTGATTATCTGAGTCCTATCTGTGTGCCAGTTGGCAATTCAGTGGGTGACACACAGGCTTGTTCCAAGTTTATTTAGCTTTTCTACTATGCCTGAGTGGGGAATTGTATCAAAAGCTATGATATGATCACCTGTTATGATTTGAGTTAGCACTAACTTAGGGCTGGATTCATAGAACGACATGTTGACAACAGCACAGAGGTAATGCCACACAGACAGACAGCAAATTAATACACAATAAGAATTAGGGATAAATGCTATGAGTAGGCAGATCACCATGCTTCAGACAGAAAGGCAGAGCAAAAAGGAAACTGTAAATGATGCTGAGGAAAGTAGTTGATAGTTTATGAGGAAAGACAAAGCTGTGATCTCACACCACATTGCTCAGAGCTCGTGAGAAAGCAAAGTTTAAAATATAGCTGTTGGCATGAGCTGAACTTGCAGGGTGCCAGAGCAGCCATCAGAGGAAAAACATTTATATGTTCATAGGTTCAAAGGTAAGTAAAAGGCAATCAATCTGCAGACCATTGCAAGGCTAGCCAGTAACCCATATTCAAAATTTCCCTCCCACCTCAAGGAGGGCAAATCAAGAGAGACCGCTGGGGAATCTGAGTGTGCCTACCTGATTATCTAGGTTTGCCTTGTAGGTGGCAAGGGTGCTACTCTGCTTGACATGTAATAGAAGTCTGATGTGGAGGATACATTGGGATATGTTTTTTAACATGCCAGTATGTTTTATTTATTTGTTGATGAAGATTTAATTAATTTAACCTGGTATTTGAAGAATCATGTGTTCTCTGAAGGACTAAAAGGTCAAATAGGATCAGATCTTTCAAGCATCTAAAATCTAGACACAGATCCCCATGAAGGAGTATATAAGAAACTGAGTAAAGACAAGAGGTCTGTCAGTATGTCCTAATAATTAACATTTTCGATACCTGACATCTTTTAGTTATAAACCTGTGTGATCTTTCAAGATGAGTTATGCATTTAGAGAAATACATGACAAAAGGAGGATCACATTCAATAATGCGTCTGGGACTGGTGAGATATGAGTAAGGGAGAATCAGGATTTCCTTGGATCCATAGCAGATGTCTTTGCAAATTTGATAAACCAGACAGAAGACTTTTTTAATTACAGTTGTGACATGATAGTCAAAAGATAATGAATTATCATCAAGACTGAATAGATCTCTTACAACAGTGTCTCATGGGGGTGAGTCACCTATATGAGATAGGGAAAATGTTTTGTTTGCCAAAATGAACTACTTTTCTAATTGTTTGTATTTAATTTGAGATTATTACCCTCACACCTATTGTTAAAATGGTTTAGTTCAGGTACGAGCAATTATGTGTCAGTGGAACATCAAATGACATCTCCTAGTTTATAGTTATCTGCTAACTTAGATATCCATACAACAGGAATATTGACCTGAAGGTCTGAGAAATAGATACCCAGGAGGAGTTAATAAACTCCATGTAATTATCGCACAAAGCCTACACTGACTTTACATGTTTGCGTAGTGAGTAGCAGTGTTAATTACATATTCATGTCACACACAGTGTTTAAATGTAAATAAATGCAGTTTCATGTATAGCAACAGTGTTGCCTGCAAGGAAACCATGTAAAGCAACACGGATAGCAAACCTGTTTACCTATGAGCAAACTAGGTTAGCGGGATTGCACTGAATGCCACAGTGATTACCAGGGTTTATCATATAGCAAAGTATATGGTCCAAACACATTACAGGACAGTGTATACAGTGCTGAGTATTGTGGAATCCTATTCCAGGCATTCTGTACAAAAGCTGAGTAAATGATGTGTAAGGATATATGACTACCATTTAAAATAAACTTGAATAGGGACACAAAGATGAACTGTAGGAGTGAACACAGGTAAAGAGGACAGAACATTGTAATGTACAGCAGATGAGGGCATGTAAAATGGAAGACAGTTGTAGCAAGAACACTAATCACATATCAATATGGTACAGTATGGACTGCACAGGAAAAATGTATATTATGTGACTGCCACACAAGGTGACATAATAATGGAAAAGATGTCTTTGTGAGATAAGCATCCGGACATGAACAATGCAGAGGACATCTATTAGGGATGTTATACACAATTGAGGTTGAGCACATATTGTGAAGCTGTGCAAACTGATTTGCCTGAATATAAGTGTGATGTCAGCAGAGGTCTCCAATAAGTATGACACAGTTGCAGGCTCATAGAAAACAGTAAAAAAAGCATGCACAATCATGGATAGCATCAGAATAATACCAACAGTAATGCCATGTCTCTGGCACAACATCTATGATTCTGAGTCATCTTAGATGGTTTTGCA
>NC_056746.1:672671144-672686144 GCF_019279795.1 Protopterus annectens
GAATGGCAGGCTGAAGACAACATGGCTGCTGAGTAGTGGTTGCGATGGGGGGAAGCTCAGTCTGAGAGATGAAACCAAGCATTAGTAGGCAATCCTATGCAAATGAGTATAAGGATAGTGAATCCCAATTTTTCCTGCTATGTGAACCCTAGAGTGTAAGAGTAGGATTAGGGGAGTAACAGAGTAGAAGATCGGTGACATCATGAGGGGGTATGTATCAAAAAGACTGTAAGCTTGTTGGAGCAGAGTGGCATGTGTTTGCTGTGAGTTACTCATGACTGGAAGAGGCGTGTCTACAGTTGTCTAAACTGAAACCCAGAAACCGAAGGTGTACGCCGTGGCTATCACTAAAGTTCTTGCAAAGCTGCTTACACTGTGTGCGCGCTTGTGCACACGTGTAAACCCATCTAAGCCTGTGTGTGTGTGTGTGTGTGTGTGTGTGTGTGTGTGTGCACCCGTGCAAGCCTGTGTAAGGCTGTCTAAGCCTGTATACACGAATGTGCACCCGCCTAAGCCTGTGTAAGCTTGTGCAAGACTGTGTGCGCACGTGTGCACCCGTCTAAGCCTGTGTAAGCCTGTGTGCGCTCGTGCACATGTGTTTGCACTTGTTTGCGCAGCGCTGCCCCTGTGGAAACAGAAAGGGAAAAGGAAGGAAAAGAAGTAGTAGGAAGTTAACCAAGGAGAACTAGCAGAGTTGCCAGGTGAAATCAATCAGAATCAGACAATTACACAGCAGTACACTAGCCCAGCACTTAAAACTTTGCAAACAACATTCCCCCATGTTTTTCTCAGAAACACTGCAACACTGCAGTCAACAAAGAGAAGTGAAAACTTAAAAAGCTTAAACTGAGACAAAAAAATGTTAGGGGCTGCAACATGTGCAAGATGCTGAGGGTGGTGCCATTGTGGATGCTGCTGAGCAACCCACAGTGAGGAGACGGAGAAGAGTGTACAGACCCAGGGTAACCTACCAGGGGCTACATGAGCTGGAGATAGTGGAGTGCTATAGAGTGGACAGAGAGCTCCTGCAGCAAATTGTTGAGCTGTGCAGGCCATACCTCACACACAGAACCAACAGAGGGGAACCCATCACAGTGGAAACCAAGGTATGTGTTGGCCTAAGAATACTAGCAACAGGTACCTTCCAGAGACCAACTGGTGATATGATGGGGATTTCACAGGCTTCAGCATCCAGGGTACTGCACCAGTTCCTGAATACCATGTCAGCACATGTTGGTGATCATGTATATTTCCCCAATTCCTGTGAGGTATTGGCCAGCAATATGCGTCTCTTCCATCAAATAGCGGGAATACCCTGAGGTAGTGGGTGCAATTGACTGCATGCACATTCACATCAAAGCACCAGCTGGTGTGCGGGGTAGAGCCTACATCAACTGCAAGGGCTTCCAGTCCATCAACTGCCAGGTCGTGTGCGATGCCCAGGGCATAATACTGAATGTGTGTGCTGGCTGCCCTGGAGGCTACCACGATTCCCATATCTGGCATCTGTCGCAGCTGTACAAGACATTTGCCAATGGGGACATCCCTGACCTTCACCTAGTGGGGGATGCTGGATACGCACTGGAGCCGTGGCTGATGACACCCATCAGAAATGCACACACACCTGAACAAGAACTCCATAATGAGGCACACGCACAAACACAAAATGTAATCAAGCATGTGTTTGGGATGCTCAAGTCACGGTTCCAGTGCCTGGACACATCTGGTGGAGCCTTGCAGTATTCACCAACTACATGTACCCAAATTGTCATGGTATGTGCCATGCTACACAATATGATCCTGTGAAAACAGCAGCAGCAGGAACAGCATGGGGCAGGGCCAAACAGCCCCCCACCATTGCCAAGGCCATCACAGGCACAGCGTGACTCGGAAGAGGAACAAATTGAGCCAGCCTCAGTAGGCAGAAGGAGGCATGCCTAGTATGCCTTGGCCTTGGCAAAGAGGCAATGCATAGCACATACACTGGCTCAGTGGGAACCCTGGAAATGATACCTTTCTCTGACTCACACATAAAATAAAAGGGATGCCTAACTTGACACTACATGTTTTCAAACATGTATAGGGAGTGTAGTATGTGCATCCAACATAGGCAGCCCTGCAGCACCACCTGAGGCATGATTGCCATGTTTTAAGCAATATAAAGCAGTGCTAAGCAGCGTTTACCAATATCTAGTATATGTAAACAAAAATTGCTCATGCAATGTTGGGCAAGGTCAGACAAAGTTGAGCAAAGTCAGGTAAACATGCTCATATCTGCTTTACGATTCCTTAAGCAGTCTGGTCTTCCCAGCATGAAAATAAAAAGCAGTGACAAGGCTCAAACCCAGGATACTGTGCACTATGGTCTCATTACTGAACCACTAAGCCATGATAGCATTGCAGTGGCACAGACACAGCAGGATAATTGTACACTAATGCAAATACAGTGAAATGCTGTATCATGCCCCTAAAGAGGCAAATGGGAAACCTTTCCCACACGCCTATGCAGACAGAGAACATCAGGCCAGGCGGTGTGATGTGGGTTGTGTAGGCTATGAAGTCGCAAGCTAATATACGTGACATTGGATGCTAAGATCTGTAGTACAGTAGTATGCCTCAAGCCAGTACGATAGGCAACAGTACAGACTGAAATGATGTCCTGTACATAGCAGTGCAGGCATAGCAAATCTGTACAAGTGTCAGGTGAAACCCACATCCTATGTACACCCACAGTAACTATCAGGTGTGCCCCGGGTAGAAATGTACAAAGAATAGCTGTCCCCCCTGTATGTAGAAATGTTGATAAGTCTATGAAAAGTGTCTCATGGAAGCCCTGCAGGCACACCATGATCCCTGTTGATCTATGACACAAAGGTGAGCCGTGCTGTAAAAATACAACTTGATTTCCATACACATATAGTATAAATGTCTATACCGGGCGTGCTCACACACTCCAACAAATGTAGTGGATTTCATTCAGCATCACACTGAAAGGTCATAATGGGCATGCTCACACACTTAAAGAAAGGAAGCAAATGTCAGGCAGCAACATACTGAAAGGTCATACTGGGCATACTCACACACTTAGGCTAAATACGGATGTGATAATAAGGGATCTATGGACAAATGTGGATAGTCATCTCTACTTCCAGAAACACATTCACAAAGTGGTCGGAAAATCATGCTATGTGTTCACACAAACTGCCAAGGTCTGTGCATGTAGGTCAAAGGAGGTTCCCACTACTCAGCAGTCATCAGACCTGTCAGAGAGTACCACAACACACTTGCGATAAATCTGACTAGGCACGTTCAGCAGCTAGAAAGACCAATGAAGTACCTTAACAAGAGGATTACTGGCCTCAAATAGTTGCCCCATGCAACAAGACTGAATGTAACCCAATCTGTACTCTGTTGCATACTGTCTACTCAGGAGATCTCTGCCCAACAGACAGGTCCATGTCATGGTTACACTCAGATCTGTTCTGAGTTACATTTCAATGGCACTAAATCTACAGAGCCAACTGATATTGCTAACATCCTGGCAGATAGGATCAGTGTTAACTTTACTCCCCTCTCACCCATGAAAGAGTTCATCTCTATAATGGAAGACTGCAAAGTTGCTGTCATCACGGCTGCACAGGTAAAACACTCTCCAAAGACAGTATCACAGCAGCCATGGAACCAGATAACTTCCCAGGCTGTGTAGTATCTACTTCCCTGAAGTAAACATTAACATTGAAGGTCTGTGGCTACTGAAGTTAATAGAGGACTGCAAACGAGGAGCCATAATTGTAAACACTAAAGATGTGGACATCCTACAAAAGGGCCTCACTGAGACAGATGGCTGTTGTCAAAGCCATGGGCTCTAGCTCAATGCCAAAAAGTGCATTGTTATCCCCTTTGTTACAAACTGCTATAAACTCTGTAGCCAAGAACTACAACATAGGTGGTAGTATATTTCACACTGAAAGTGTGACAAGAGACCCTGGGTCACAGGTGGACAGTGGATACAACTGTGATAATCACATTATCACAGTAGTCAGGAAACCCTCCTATGTGGCACACCTCATCACAAAATGTGTCTCATGCAGAATAGAAGAGGACATTGTTCCCCTCTACTCATCACTCGCTAGAACTATAATAGAGTACAACGCCACTGTTGCTATGTACCTCACAAGACAGCTACAGCAACTGGAAAGCCAGCAGGAATACCTCACAAAGAGCATTAGCGGCCTGAAATACATGCCATACACAGACTATCTCAAAATGCTCCATCCATACTCCCTTGCATATCGCCTACTCAGAGGTGTTCACTGCCTAACATACAAAGCTATGTCAAACACAGAGCTGTTGGATATGCTCCACATAAAACACTCACAATCCCCCTGACCTTCGGATCCAAAACTACGAGTAAAATACAAAAGGAAGGGTGTACCCATTTACCTTATGGATACCCACACCTTCAGGTTAGTGGCACAGCATGAGGCCTTGGAGACCATGCAAGTGCAACTAACATTGGGCAAAGCTGCCCATCAGATTGTAGCCTGCTACAGATCATGTACCTTGTCTCAGGAACCTTACTCAGTATTCTGGAGAACAGTGGAAAATATAAAGGTCATATCAAACACCATTTATATGAGGAGATTACAACTATCCAAACATTGAGTGGTGGGATTATTCATGTACAATGTCCTTTGCCCAATGTTACCTAGAGTTTAAAAACTCTAACACCCTGGAACAGCTGGTCACCATGCCCACTAGAGGTGACAACATACTGGACATGATCATCACCAACATGGGGTACCAGTGTTCCACAACAGAGATAAACCCCTCGCTGGTAATATCAGATCATTAAGTAATCACACTGGACATCCACATCCTGACCCCCCCACCCAGTCAATGAAAGCACTATGAAGACATTTGCAAAAGCAAACTGCACACTTCCCAAGACCAAAGTGGAATATTCCGAAGACCTCTTGCTATAGGATAATGGTATACAATCTGCAGAATCATTTACAAGTGCATCCTATGAGCATCTACAGGGATGCATGGAATGAGACATCACAAATAAAACCAAGATGCACTCCTCCAAAAATAGGACAACAATCAGGTGGTTGTTGGCCATAAATAAGCTAGACAACAGAAGGAGGAAAAAAACACGATAGATCCAACTTCACTAAAGGAAAGGCATCATTGATCATTATCAGGAAGAAACAACGATCGCTCATAAAATAATCCAAGGACAGTTTCCAAAGACACATAGGCAAGGAATGTAAGAATAACAACCACAACGCCTTCAGTAGCTATACCAGACATGTAGGTGTCAGTTTCCAAATATGCTGTCAGCTACTGAAAAAAGGAAAGAAATACACCAAACCAACTTACATTACCCACATCCAGGGGGACATGTTCAGTGTAAACTCCCTCCATCACCCCCAAAAGGGCCTGTGTTCATCACAGAAGGATGCAGAGCCCCAGACTTCATGGACATGCAGGTAAAGACAGCCCTCACCAAAGCTAAGAACACAGTATCAATGTGACTGGATGGTGTCCCAGGCTGCATCTTACACTAGGTACATAAGGAACTACACCCTCACCTACATACACTGTCCAGACTCAAGAGTACCACAGGCTATGTACCCAAAGAATGGCATACACTAACAGTCATCCAGCTCCACAAAGGGGGTGCCACAACCGAACCTGGAAACGATTGCCCAATATGTCTACTCAGTGTTATCTACAGAGCTATTGAGCAAATTGTCATGGAACCCATAACCTGAGACATTGGAGACCTCCAGACACTGGACTCTACACAACTTTGCCTTGTTAAAGGCAGATCCTGTCTCCTAAACCTAGTTGACTTATTTCAAACAGTTACCAAGAACATAGATGGAGGTGAAAGTAGTCCACACAGCCCATCTGGAGCTCACGAAGGACTTTCTACACCATTCCCCACTCTGTCATCATAGGCAAGCATACCAACTTGAACATTAACAGCTATGTCACAGGATGGGTGGGCAAGTGGCTCACAGATCAAACACACATGTTCAAAGTTGCGAGTGCCATGTCAAACTCTAAGCCAGTCACACATGGCATCCCACATGTCTTGGTCCTGGGACACCACCTGTTCAGTAGATACTGCTCAGAGGTACAGGCAAGCATGGGAGATGTATGGCTGAACAGGATTTCAGATGAATGGTAACTGTTGTCCATAATCGACTGTATGGCTGACACAGACATCCTCCAGAAGTGTCTTACAGAGACAGATACCTGGTGTCAAAACAATGCCCTCAAGCTGAATGCCAAAGAATGCATAGTCATCCCCTTTGGGTAGAACAAAGTGCTCACAAATGACCACATAGGTGGTAATACAGTATGTACGGAGAAAGTCATTATGGCCCTGGGGACACAGGTAGATAGTAAACTCCCCATTGATGATCACATGACCAAAGTGTTTAGACATTCCTTCAATGTAGCCCACCTAATGTCACCTAATGTAACCCAATTTGTATAGTCCGATGATGTCACCATCCTACAAATATACCTGTGGAAAGGGTAACTTACAATAATGTGTATAACATGTCATGTAAATGCGTACTTCTGTAGTGTCATAAAGTAGTTAGATAGGGGTTTGAGTCCTGCACTTGACAAGTATGTTTGTGTGTGTTCACCTTGGGAAGGAGCACCCATTTTGGAGAGTAGCAAAACACCTTAAAAGTGGTAAACTTATCTTTGTCAAGTCTGATGATGTCACCATCCTACAAATATACCTGTGGAAAAGAGAGCTCCCAGTAATGTGTATTGCATGTCATGTTAATGCGTACTCCTCAAATATTGTGAAATAGTTCGGTAGGGGTTTGAATCCTGCACTTGACAATTGTGTGTATTTTCCTTGGGAAAGAGCAACCTTTTAGGAGAGTAGTAAAACACCTTAAACGTGATAAACTAATCCTCATCGTCTGATGATGTCAGCATCCTACAAATATACCTGTGGAAAAGAGAACTCCTAATAATGTGTATAGTGCATCCTGTTAATGTGTATTCCTCAAGTATCGTGCAGTAGTTAGTTAGTGGTTTGAATCTTGTACTTGACAACCGTGTGCATTTGTATGTGGTCTCCTTGGGAAGGAGCAACCCTTTAGGAGAGTAGTAAAACACCTTAAAAGTGGTACACTAATCCTCGTCAAGTCTGATGATGTCACCATCCTACAAATATACCTGTGGAAAAGAGAGCACCTAGTAGAGTGTATAACGCATCCTGTTAATGTGTACTCCTCAAATATCATGAAGTAATTAGTTAGGAGTTTGAATCCTGCACTTGACAACTGTGTGTGTTTGTGTGTGGTCTCCTTGGAAAAGAGCAACCTTTTAGGAGAGTAGTAAAACACCTTAAAAGTGGTAAACTAATCCTTGTCAAGTCTGATGATGTCACCATCCTACAAATATACCTGTGGAAAAGAGAACGCCCAGTAATGTGTATAGCACGTCTTGTTAATGTGTACTCTTCAAGTGTCATGAAGTAGTTAGGTAGTGGTTTGAATCTTGCACTTAACAGCTGTGTGTTTGTGTGTGGTCTCCTTGGGAAAGAGCAACCTTTTAGGAGAGTAGTAAAACACTGTAAAAGTGGTGCACTAATCCTCATCAAGTCTGATGATGTCACCATTCTACAAATATACCTGTGGAAAAGAGAACTCTCAGTAATGTATATAGTGCGTCCTGTTAATGTGTGCTCCTCAAGTATCATGAAGTAGTTAGTTAGGGGTTTGAATCCTGCATTTGGCAATTGTGTGTGGTCTCCTTGGGAAGGAGCAACCTTTTAGGAGAGTAGTAATTTTAGGAGAGTAGTAAAACACCTTAAAAGTGGTACACTAATCTTTGTCAAGTCTGATGATGTCACATTCCTACAAATATACCTGTGGAAAAGCAAACTCCCAGTGATGTGTATAGAGCATTCTGTTAATGCGTACTCATTAAGTATCACGAAATAGGTAGGGGTTTGAATCCCGCACTTGGTGATTGAGTGTACTGAATGTGTGTGACACTGTTGGTCAATGTGTTATGGGTTTTGCTTTTACTACTGTATGACATATCAGTATGCATTGCACATGTGAGCTAGCTGTGTGGCAAATACATATACGTACATGTTACCTCAATTATTGCATGTGTGGGAACCCTGATTTCTCCAAGAACACAGCTTTTGCAGACTGTGCTGCTGCTTCCCAGACCTTAGGTCACATCTCTATGCTTATGACAAGGCCAGCCACTGCAGTGATCCCTGGCCTAGGTCATCCATGTCACACAAACTCATTACGGTTTCTATTGAAATGTGTGAGTGAGGGTTTATGGCCGAGGTATATGTCAGACCTGTTCAAACGCAGCAAAGTCTGTCAATGATGACTATTCATAACAGGTGTACAACAACCTTTGTGGATATGCATGCAGACCCCTTATTGCTTATGTGATCCACCGAGGGATTTCAAAATGCCTTTGGAAATATGAATATCAAAGGAGAGATGGCGTAACACTTGGTTGCATGTACACATCGGTACCTGTTCATCATGTTGGTGGCTACTACCTATGTGGTACTGTGGAGATAATATGTTCCGTAAAGGTGGATGACTATGCTTAGTTTGGCTTATAGCTTTACAGCATGGGTTTGACAACAGGCATCTGTCTGTATGATACCCTTGTGGAGGATGTGTGTGTCATCTGGAGAATGCAGTATAGGCCACAGTATGCATTACCAGATGTGGACAAACATATCCCTACTGTGATTGCTTGTACCTAAGAGAGCTATATGCCAAACAGGAGTGGTCTCAGTAATGGGTGCAGGTGAATACCAGTGGTTACTGGCATAGTATAGTACCTGAAGGATCCAAATGCTGCTGTGTGTCCTACATCTGTGTGTTGGTTGTCAAGACATCATCTAACGATTGGTTATGGTCAGGCTGTTGAAGTGATGTATACTACCAGAATGCAAAACAATGACAGATAGTAACAGTATCACCCACAGCACAGTCTCAAACCATGTCATACACACATATGTAGACAGGTTCCGAAATGTGTGGAGTACAATGCATACTGGCTACCAATAGAAACTATGGAGTGTTACTGTGTAATACAGAGCATGTCACCCTGCCCATGTGTCCACTGTGCACGTACATGCAGACAGTGCATCTCCACCATGTTCACAACTGTACACCTGCAAATCTGTGCTACACACATCCCACACATGCTGTCCACTCTCTAACACATGCTGCCAATACTGCACACATCAGCCAAGTGGCATGTGGCCGGACAATACACAATTGGAACTAACACTGGTGTAAGCAACACTACAATGACAATCATAGCTTTAATGCATCATGCCTGCTCAGCTACACCTTCAAGCATATCATTACACTCTACTGCTGACAACATGTTAACATTGCTATACTGCTAAAAAGACACCATATGCATCAGCACCATGGTAGCCTCTTCCTGCATCGATGTTACAGATGACAGGAGGTGACACAGATTTCTTCATATGCACAGGGTGTGTTGTTGGTTTGCCAGAGGCCTACAGTGAGCCATCCAATCGACATGTATATGTGTGTGTGTGTGTGTGTGTGTGTGTGTCTGTGTGAGGGGCAAGAATACTGGTCTGGGCCAATGTTGATGTAATGTGTGTGGGTATGTGTTAGCCCTAGGTGTCTGGAGTATGTGTGTGTGTGTATGTAATGACACAGTTCCACCATGTGACTGCCATATACGGGTATTTGTGGGACAGCCACAGACTGTACCTGCGAGGCTTTACAGATCACCATCTCTGGCCACGGATACAGTACCTGTGCCTGGCAGGGGTGCTACTGACACTATCAGGTACTAAGCCAGACTGGGTACTATACCCAGACGTAGATGGATGTACACTGGACACAGGCCCTGCTGGGACTGTCCAGTGCCACGTGCATGTGGTCTTCTAGGATGTTCTATGGACAGCCCACCCCCAACATTGCTGGGGCTGGTACTGGCACTACGGAAGTGGCTGTGGCTTGAGGGACGTCCGTGGCGACTGCCAGCTGCTGATGTTGCTGGCATACATCCACATTGACGACTCAACTGTCCTGCACTGTCCTGACACATGGACATGACATTGTGGAGGACATCTAATGTCTCTCCGCAATGTCTATCAGTGACCTCAGTGTAATTACGGATGGCACCTGCTAGGTCACAGATACTGTCAATGATGGCGGTGTTATGTGTCCCCTGTGCCCTTAGTCCCTGTCTGGTGTACCGTTCCATACATGCTTGGACTCCATGACAGCCTGGAACATGCGTGAGGTTGTCAGACCTGTGGCATGATGAGCAGCAGTGCTCCTACAAGAACCCCTGGACATCTGCCTATGTGGTACCCTTCCAGACATCTGGGTATGGCTGTTGTGTCGGGATGCATGTGCCATAGATACCACACTGTCCTGGCCAATGCCAACTGTACGTTGTCCCTCAGCTAAGGGCATTGGTGATGGATGTATTGGCAGTATGACTGTATGCATGGATGGGGTGGACACTTGTGTACTGTCGATTGGTGGCCCAATAACAGACCCTGGCAAACATGCCTGTGCCTCAACACACCTATCATCAGTATCACTATTTTGCTCAGTGACATCAGTTTCCCTGCTGCAGTGAACCAGCCCAAAGTCAGCACCTGTGAGAGGAAGACAGGAAACACACTTTATGACCTGTACATGATGTCGGCACACATGAACGCATACACACATGCACACATGCGCACATGCACACATGCACACATGCGCACATGCGCACATGAGCACATGAGCACATGCACACATGCACACATGCACACATGCACACATGAACACATGCACACGTGAACACATTAACACATGGACACCTGAACACATGCACACATGCACACAAATGCACTCCTCACTAAAACACACACACACACACACACACACACACACACACACACCACCAGCAATCCAGAACCTACTCAATAGTGGGTGATGGTGGGGTACAGTATCACAAGGCAAACAGTTATATCACACGTATCAGTATGCAGGAAGTGTGTTTCCCAACAGCATGCAGTGCGGGTGTTGACAGCCTTTGCCAATAACACTATACATGTCTTTGATGCATGTGTGTTGTTGTTCAGTGATTGGCCTCACCCTGGAATGCACTGTGTATATGGACACGACATTGCTGTGCAAGTATTAAAAGCTCTGCAATGTTCTGTGCACCATCTCTCACAGGTATACATAGCATGGCTGGATGTGTATCTGTGTATCATATAGATATCCATTTCTGATCAGAGCATCTGTGTCTTTAGCAGATAATTGTGGACACAGGTTTAGCAGATGCATGCTATGTATACACACAGGATGAGTGGTGCATGTTTACCTGATGGAATACCATTGCTCAACATGGCCATTGTACAGTGGTTATGGTGAGTGTAGGACATATTGTGGACATGCCAGTGCCAGACATGACATGGCATGCTACAACACAACTGCAACATTAAACATCACACAGACACAGTGTGTGTCATGTGACCTATACACTCAATAGCATTACAAGACATATATGTGTTACCTTGTACAAATGGTGATTGCTATGCATATTGTGTATAGGTGCCTATATTTGCACACACACAACATTGAGGTGCATAGCAGGTAATGCTATGTGTAGTACTGTGGTCACTGTAACTGGATGGGGTGTACTACCATGAGCCATCATCATGCAGCATCATGTGGTCACTCAAGGCTGCTAATTTGTGCCAGACCAGCACATACCATGCTGTACCAGAACTGCAATACCATGGCTACATTCACCATTTCAGAGCCAGTTGTTACATGGGTTTGTAAGGTGCACAATAGGGGGCATTGCTTACCATGAATGTGTTATGTGTCGAAGAGTATCGCACAGCCACATGTGAGGCATCTACCCCTCAGGTATATTATGTGTGCTGTGTGGATGATGTGTGGGATAGTGTAGTGTGACCTTACAGCGGGCATCTGAATACGCCATGTGTAGCATGTTAACATGTACTGCGTATGATAAAGTTGTGCATGTTGTGTGCATGTGTATCGACTCTTCCTATCCAATGTCCACTTCAGTGTTGCCACAATTGTGTGGGATGCTCTGTGTATTGTATGTGTTTTAGAGAACTACCCATGTTACTGGGATGTGCATAGTCTCACAGCAAACATGCACAGCATGCATTATGCGTAGGTGTGTTACGTGTACATGGCCTACACCTCACCTATGACATGCACATTTAATTAGCAATATTAAAAGTAGAACACACTTACCAGCATGGGTCTGCTGCCTTGCTGTCACACCAGAGGAACCTACAAGGATATGAGATGCTTTGTCAGTGGCAACAACTGTGGCATTGCTACTGTGTGTTTGCAATCATACAGTAGTACAACACTTGACAGTCACAGGCCTACAGATTGTATTCCTAATTATTACTATTGCACAACACTAGGCACCACATCGTCTAACTACACAGTACACATCTCACAAAAGCATGCTCTAACAATAGAGGTAACAGTAGTCTACAGTTATGCCATGTTACCTGCATGCTCCATGTCAACTTGCTGGGTAGCTCCGGCCTCCATGATGACACATGTTAGTTGTTGGGGTTGTTGTTGGCCAGGAGCCACCTGGCTCAGGAGCAGCTTCTCCACTCTGGTGAGGGGAGGATGGATGGCTACCCCCTCACCTGTGGCCAGCTGTCATCTGCGGATATCAGATGCACGCTGCTGGACATGTCTAATTAAATCACTGGAGTGATGGCATACCTGCTCATATGTCCGGTTATACATGCCCATGTCATTTACCCTACGGACAAGATCTTGCCACAGCACAGTCCACTTATGGTTCTGGCTGGTTCTGGAGAACAACAGCGCATAATGCTGCACCAGGCTGGCTGTGATCATTTCTTCCTCTGCCTTGCTTTAGGCGGGATTACGATGGTGGGACATAACCCTGGAAGACAATGAAACAATATGTCTGAACAAGTCATGTGGCACACATAACTTTCTAAAGTACAGATATCAATTAACTGCCATATATAGCAACCTATACGCTGTCAGAAGATACACACTTTCAATACCACATATCAGTTCTCAACCCACAACTGCCTGACAGTGCCTGGCACACTCTATATATCAAACCATGTTTTGCACAGCAACAAAGTTAAAACAGTATGTAAGTCTATACAACAGTACATGGCACACTGTATGCGACACAATGCACCACCTAGCCACAGGAGGTATATATCATGCTAATGCATCATGAAATTTGTAATCCATTGCAATGATTGTAAAGTCCAGTGACAGTATTACCACTATACCACACTAGTAGTTGATGGCAGACCCCTGCCTAACATATGTGCACATTCGTGAATATAGGTGGCATACTGCTGTACTAGACTATACATGTTGCTAGATATGCAGTTATATCCTGTAACACACATATGACTGAGGCCATGGTACAGGCATACACACACACACACACACACACACACACACACACACACACACACACACATCAGACATACATACCAGAGACATAGGTATGGCAACCCAGGTGACAGTAGTTACGAGACCTTATGCTTGAGGTATGTAATCTGTGAGGACTACAGGGAACACACGAAACAGTGGTTCCAATAAATGTGGACGTACACCATACTGTGCTGTTTAGGCATACAGCTTCAGGTAGTACTACAGTTCATATAGGAGTTGGATTCACCAGCAGTAACACTCAATAAGCATACATGTACTGCTTTAGCCTACAATGGGCACCACAGTCGACAACAAGGGACTACGTCAGACCATATGGCATACTGCTTCTTCAGCCTAGCAATTGTATACACATCTTTTGCTAGTATCACAGCTAGGACACATAATACCATGACAGAAACAGTTTCCCACTAAGCTATCACACATATACCAAACTCTGACACATTCACCAACACATTCACAATCACACTCAGTCAACCTCACATAGCAATTATTGCAACAAGTACATGTGTGTGTGTATCGCTTCATAGGTAGGTAATAGGCTATTGGCCCTAGGGCCTATAGAGGTCTAGACATACGCTACCCTGGCCTTTGACTCACAGGTAAGTACGTTTCACGTGGCCCTGTCAAGCAGAGCCAAAGAGGTGATTCCCGGGGTGTATTTCCTATCTCCCATACATTCATCAGGATTATTTCTGATGACAGCTAATTAGGGGCTTTGTTTGCTATTGATAGGTGGTTTGTTCCAGAGTATGGGATGTCTCTGAAATAGGAATCTATCCCTCTAGCATGTGCTGTCTATTGAGGTCAATAGGTTTAGATCCCTAGAGCATGTAGCTCGTAGGGATTGTGATCTGTCTACATGGCGCATGTCCAACATCTCTGGGTTTGACATAGCTTAGTATGTTAGGCAGAGGTCACCTCTGTGTAGGTATGCAACACAGTCTAGCTGTGGGTTTGTGAAATGGTTTACTCTATGTAGCTGTATTAGATTTAGATTCCACACTGTACTTATTAATTCTCAACATTTCTTTCCAAAGCTCTGCACTACATTTTTCCTCTCTTTCTTAAGAGGAAATCAGTCATTTAGTCAAAAACTTTACTGTGGCAGCATATTTCTTGTTACATTTGAAGAGAGACACAAATTCACAGTTAAAACAAAAAAGCTTGGATAATCAGTCTAAATTAAATATCTCAAATAAGATTCTGAGAATGTATGAGATGCAAATGTGGCATCCTAAGGAATCTTTCAAGATGTGATGGTATATTTGACAAATACTGATATTCCCACATAGTGGTCAGTAGGTCTGAAGACATTACCTGTAACTACACATATATGAGTGTGTTTAAGTTGCAGGAGAGTCTCAAGTTTGGCTACTTTTTTGTATAGCATCCTGGCATTGAGCACAGCCACTTTATTGTGGTCCAAATTAGAATTTACTAGACTGGAATGTCCATCAGATGAACTCTG
>NC_056746.1:672691081-672726445 GCF_019279795.1 Protopterus annectens
ACCTTTGGTCAATGCTGGCTTTAAATTTTGTCTTGGAAGATCATATTACTAGTGGCTATTACCTCAACCAGAAGAGTATCTGAACTCCAGGCTCTGTCTTCAAAACCCCCTTTATCATCTTTTTTTTTTTTTTTTTTTTCACAAGTATTGGGTGTCTTTACAAACTAAAACATCCTTTCTATCTAGTGTAGCTTCTGAGTCAAATATTAATCAGGTCGTTAATCTCCCAGTTTTCTTTCCAAAATTCTCAGACAAAGGTAAGTATATGTTATATCTATTGGATGTGCAAAACCAGCTTCTCTTCTGCCTTCACAGAACCAAAGACAAGAAAATCTGTACAACTGTTTTGTTTCTTTTTCTGTTACCAAATTAGGCAAACCAATATCTTAAGTTACTTTGACTAAATAAAACTGATTGTATTACCTTTGTGTATGGAAAATTGGGGTTGCCTTTACTAAAACCTCCTAATGCACATTCTACTAGGTCTATGGCGGCATTTTAACTGTTAGGTCTAGAGCACCTTTACATGATATTTGTGCAGCTACAACATGATCTAATCCTCATATCTTTATTGCTCATTACAAACTGAATTTGGTCTGTAGGGGAAGAACAGCCTTTGGCTTTGTGGTGCCTTGGTATCTTTTTGTAGGGTCCACATAGGTTCATAGGTTGGTACTAGACTATTGGCCCTAGGGCCTATACGAGCCTAGCCATAACAATTCCCTGGCTATTTCTTCCCACAATATTTACTTCCCTGGACCCTTGTCTAGCAGGGTGACTGACGTGATCCCCAGGGTGATTTTCCTATCTCCCATCCAATTGTCAATGTTCCTTTTGAAGAAGGCCAAAGAGGCGCCCTGCTTGACATGTATGGGCAGTCTATTCCAGAGTCTGGGGAGTCTCTGGGTCAGGAACCTATCCCTCCAGCATGCTTTGTTCATTTTGATGACAAGGTTTAGATCCCTGGAGCGTGTGGTTCTGAGGGATTGGGGTTTCATTAAGTGTAGCATGTCCAACAGCTCTGGGTTTGACATGGCCTTGTATGTTAAGCAGAGATCACCTCTGAGTAGACAATATGCGACAGAGTATAGCTGGAGTTTTTTTTTGATGGTCAGCATAGATTATCTGCTTTAGGCCTGTGATTCTTTTAGTGAGGTATTTCTGCGGCCTTTCCAGTTGTTGCAGATGTCTTGAGAGGTACATACCAAATGGGGTGTTGTATTCTATAATGGGTCTAATGAGGGATGAGTACAGTGGGACAATGACCTCCTTTTTTCTGTATGAAAAGCTCTTAGTGATGAGGTGTGCCACATAGAAGGATTTCCTGACTGTAGTGGTGATGTGGTTATCGAAGGTGAGACCACTGTCCACCTGTGTCCCTAAGTCCCTTATCACACTTTCGGTGTTTAGTGTATTGCCACTTACGTGGTAATTCACAGGTACATGTTTTTTCCCAAAGGGGATAACTATACATTTCTTGGCATTGAGCTTGAGCTCATGGCTCTGGCACCAAGCATCTGTTTCTGTAAGGCCCTTTTGTAGAATATCCACATAATTTGGGGATTCAGTAATGGCTCCCAGTTTGCAGTCATCTGGGAACTTTGTTAGCCAGAGCCCTTTAGTGTTGGCTTGTACTTCAAAGAAGTAGATGCCAAACAAGAGCGGTCCCAGGAGTGAACCCTGAGGTACTCCACTTGTCACTTGTCTGGAGCTGGATTTGGAGTCGGCTACTTTTACAGTGTGGGTTCTGTCAGTAAGCCAGCTGGCAACCCATCGAGTGACATATGGATTAATGCTCAGCTTAGTAAGTTTATCTATGATTCCAGAGTGGGGGATAGTGTCAAAGACCTTGGCGAGGTCCAGATAGGCTGTGTGGACCGCCTTACCCTCGCCCACAGCTCTGGAGACTAACTCAAAGAAGTCAGTCAGGTTTAGGAGACAAGATTGGCCCTTCACAAACCCAAACTGGGTGGGGGTCCAGTGTTTGAAGGTTGCCAATGTCTTTGTTTGTAAGTTCCATGATAATACGTTCCATGGCCTTGCAGATCAGGCTCGTCAGACTGATGGGGTGGTAGTTCCCAGGATCCAAAGTGGATCCCCCCTTGTGGAGTGGGATAAGTGTACCTGTGTGCCACTCAGTGGGCACGAAGCCTGAGGTGAGGCTGTGATTAAACATGACACTTAGGTGAGGTACCAGTTCATTTTGTAGTTCATGTAGTACACAGCCCGGGATGTCGTCTGGTCCCATGGATGCTGTATTCCTAGCTTTGGAGAGTGCGGTTTTTACTTGTGTGGCCATTATTACTGGAATTTGGCAATCTTTTGGTATAAAGATGGGCCCTTTAGGGGGTGAGAGGGGGGTGAAGTTGGCACTGAATCGAACTGCCAGGATATTGGCAATATCCTTGGGATCAGTATATTTAATGCCATTCTGTTGTAACTCAGAGCAGATCTGAGCATTGCCATTTAGATTCTTGACATAGCTATAGAATGCCTTGTGGTTGTCTTTGGAATCTTTGGGCAATTTTATTTTCGTAACTAGCTTTGAATGATTTTATGAGGGATCTCAGCTTCTTACTGAGGCTGGTAAGGGAGCTTTTTGCATCCTGGGATTTTTCTCTTTTCGGCAACAGTTTCTTCCTTTTGTTGTAAAGTTTGTTTATGGCAGGGGCCACCAGATTGGCTTCCTTTTTTTGGAGGAGAGAATCTTGGTTCTATTTGGGATGGCATGGTTCGTGCATGAGTGGATGTGTTCGTACAGTGCCTTAGTGTAGGATTCAGCAGACGAAATTTCAGTTCTCATCTGCATGGGTGTCATGAAGTTTGTCACTTCTGACTTGAGTAGAATGAATTTGGCTTTGGAGAAGGTTTTTACAGAGGTTTCCTTACTGGTGGGGGGGGGGGGGTGTGGATGTCAAGAGTGATTAGCTTATGGTTAGACCTGACCAACGATGTGGAGCATCGATTTCCCATGTTGGTAATGACCAGGTCTAGGATATTGGAGCACCTGTTGGGACTATGGATTAGTTGATCCAGGGCATTGGAATTTATGAATTCCAAGAACCATTGGGAAAGGTGCTGGTACACGAGTAGTTTTCCCAGTTAATGGCAGGATAGTTGAAATCACCAAGTATTAGGGTGTTTGGTTGTATCTTAATATCTTCCTGTATGTTTAGAATGGTGTAGTGAGAATATGGGGGCATGGCTGGGGATCTGTAGCAAGCTACAATTTGGTTTGCAGTCTTACCTAGTGTTAGTTGCACATGGAGAATTTTAGACGGATTGTGTTGAGCAACTAGCCTGGTGGTGTGAATATCCTTGGTGAATATGGACATTCCTCCACCTTTAGTGTCTCGGTCCTGGTTTGGTGGCTGAAAAGTGCGGTAAGAGTTGTAGCTTGTTATTGCAGGGGTGCTATCTGGAGTCTTGAACCAGGTCTCAGTTACTGCACAGATATCAATGTTCTCCATTTTTAGGAGTGCCTCGAGAGAGTGCATTTTGAGGTTTAGACTTCTAGCATTGAGTAGCATTACCTTCAGATTTTGCATGCTTGTACCTGTTAGGCTGGTGGTTTTGTCCTTTGTCTAAAAAAGGCACTATAGGGGTGGGAAGAGCCTTAGCCAGTAAGCTGAATCCCAGGGGTGACAGGTGCAGACCATCTCTGGCAAAGCATCATGGTCTGTTGATCATGTCGTCCCAGGCAGATAGATACTGGATCTCCTTTGAATGACACCAGAAGCTTAGCCAGTTGAAGTCAATCATTTATACTGTGGTATAATTCTGGGCAAAGGCAGGATGCTACTCAGGGCTAGGGTCATACCTGCCTGGGCCACATGATCCGAGAGCTCTTCCATGTCTCTTTTCATGTAGTCCAGGGAGGTACGTCTCAAGTCATTCACTCCAACATGGACAATGACCGAGTCATATTTGTACTTGTGGAGTGACTTGAGTGCATGCATTATGTGGCGGATCCTGGCTCCCGCCAGGCAGCTGACTGTAATTTTCTCCTTGTTCAGCCTGGTGAGTGGAACATCAGTGTGCCTGACTATATAGTCACCTATGATTAAAGTGTTATATATGTTGTCTTGCTTTAGGGGCTGTTGTTGGGTGGCACACTGGTGTTGTGAGTTTTGTGACACTTTGGTTGTGATTGGTGTTTGTTTGCATTTCAGCTTCAGAGGTCCTTGTGCTTGGGCAGGTTACTGTTAAGGGCCTCCGCATATGAGGGTTTAGTGTTGCTATGTGAGGGTGTTGGTGGTGTGGGTTTAGAAGGGCTTTGCGTTGATTGAGGTGTAGTGTGGGTGTTAACCTTCTCCTCTTGACTGTATAGCACAACCTTGGGTGGAGAGAGATTTGCTTTGGCTAAATGGTTAACTAATTGTATTACCTTTGTGTTTGGAAAATTGGGTTTGCCTTTACTAAAACCTCCCTACCATGGTGTTATTGTAGCTGGGGACTCTGTCCCATCAGTTGAATAATGAATGAAAATGACAACAGCAGATTAAAAGGTTATGTACTCACTGTAATGTGCCATCTGTGTTGTCCTTTTTCATTCTTACTCTACTCCCCATCCTCCTACCCATTTGTTTAAGTTCTGCTGGAGAGACTGAAGAGTATTATAGGAACATCTGTTCCTTGTCTGAACTTCAGCTTCTCTTTTTATGTTCTGCCATTATTCTGCTATATTTAGGGTTAGCAAACTTGATCTGAGGTGTGTTAGGTTGGTGGGCCATTATGGGTAAAGGGAGGAGCTTGAGAGTTCTAGAATCTTATGCTCTGTGGGCCATTATGGGTAAAGGGAGGAGCTTGAGAGTTCTAGGATCTTATGCCCTGGAAGAAGCACCAAAGTCAGATCTGAATATTAGATCAGAACCCATGAGTTGAGAAAGATTGGAAATGGGCAACACAGATGGAACATTATGGTGAGTATGTAACTTTTTATTTCTTCTATTGCACAAGTCATTACTCATTGTTTACAGTGTGTGCATGACTTTGTTGATACTTCTTCCAGGGCTATGGCCACAGGTATTGTTTTGAGAAGGTTTGCATGGCTGCATTCTCAGAACCTCCCAGATGATGATAAAACTGAGAATGTAAATTTCCCTTTGGATAAAAATGTAGTTTTTGACCTCTTTTGCAGAGGTGATCACAAATTGTGATAAATGGGCAAGCTGATCCAGGGAAACTGTTTAGTTTCTTCAGCCCTCCTTTTCCAAATTTCCTAAGAGATTATGTAATTCCTCGTCTAATTTTGGCTAAAAGCAGAATAAACAGTCTCAACAAAATCCAGGTAAACATACATTCTAAAAGAAATGGCAATGGGATTAAAAAAAAGAAGCCCAGATCCTCCCAAAACCAAGAACAGTCCAACAATGGAAGTTCATGATTTGGTTGTCATGGGTTTACCAGGAAATGAGCAAGTTACAAGTTAATGAAACAAATAATGCATTTGACTTGTTTTTATTTTACTTTGTTTTTACAGATTTTTGGTTATTACAAATTAATGGATAAGTTGCTTTTTATTTTTGTTTACATGTGCTATAGACCCATACTATATTTGTTAATGTGTATATCTGAATGTGCTATTTAGCTTCTAATCACTGCTATACAGATTTTTTTCCCTTTAAGTGGGTGTTTATATACTGGATATCAATCACAAGGAATGGGTAATGCTTGCACTCTACATCCTGATGAGGCAGTCTCTTTCTCTGAGGAGTGGATGGTTGGGAGTGGTGTGTGTGTGTGTGTGTGTGTGTGTGTGTGTGTGTGTGTGTGTGTGTGTGTGTGTGTGTGTGTGTGTGTGTGTGTGTGTGTGTCTGTGTGTGTGTGTGAAAATGCCCCAGATAAATATACCTGGTGGCTAGAGAGATCCAGCAACAGTAGTGGGTAGAGAATAACTCAGACTCAAATCCTGTACCTTGTGAGCAGGTAGCAAGAGCCTGAATTCTCTACCCTTCATCAGTTGTGAAAACTGCTCAAATTTTTGTCTCATATTATTGTTCTGTTCTGTTCCTCATAAAATCTGTGGTTTTCTGGATTTAATTCACTAAATAATGATATGCGTTTGAATTTCAGTCTTCATATTCTTCAGAAAGTACATAGCAACAGAAAACCTTTTATTCTAGCAATGTTTTAAAGTTTATAAGATCAATATTTGAAATGTGTCCCTATTTTGGGGCTGCATTCCCCCATTATTGGCTTTGTCCAGGTGTTTTGTGCTAAGAGGTTGAGAGCTATGGTGAGAACTGAATTCGTTGAATATGTTTGGGGGCTGTATTCCCCCATTATTAGCTTTGTCCAGGTGTTTTGTGCTAAAAGGCTGAGAGCTATGGTAAGAACTGAATTCACTAAATGATAGCCATTTAAGTTTCAGTCTTCCCATGGTTCAAGAAACAGTTGATTTGGCATAGCAGTATGTTGCTGTGACTGTCATGCACAGAATCCTGGGTTCAAGACCTGGCAGTGAAATGTATGGTAGTAACGCAATATTTTATTCTAGCAACTTTACAAGATTATCCAAGCAATATTTAAAATGTGTCCCTGGTTTTTGGGCTTTTGCTTTTTCCAGATTTTTTGTGCTGCAAAGTTGAAAGATACAGTTGAGTGTCAAGAGGATTTTACAAGGAGCTAAGAGCTTCAGGGGAAGATAAGTTTAGTGCTGCTTAGGCTGAGTCTGCTTGCATTGTTAATAGCACAACAGGTAGTGTATTTGCTTTGGATGCAGAAGGCTGTGGGTTCTACTCCCACATTATGTAGATGCATTACTGTACTGTGTTGAACTTTTAAAGGGGGTGGATGCTGCAGTCCTGAGAATGTCCTCTTTGGCGGAGATATCTAGTAACTATGAACCTGTTATCAATTTGCCATTCATTCCCTATTGCAGTATTACTAGCTTATCGTTTTTTAATGTAAAATAGGCAATTTATTCCTCAAGGGCAACAGGCACTTTATTTGTAGATGAAACAATGAAATATAATGTTGTTTGCTAGCAGCAATCTCTTCATTAGTTACAGATCTCTTTAATGTGGAATTGTTTAGATGACTTTTACTTCGGCAGAGATTGTGCATATTTACTGATACCGGTGGATTGTAGAAGTTTGAGTAGACTTTTATTATGGCAATGTTCTGAATTGGTCAGTTTTGTTATGATTGGTGCATGCATTTTGTTTCATTGTGTACTGGAAAAATATTCAAAACAAATTTAATACACCCTCTAACAACTGTACTGTATAGGAATATAATTTAATACAATCAGGAAGGTGTATCAAAGAACACATGTATGTTTCCTGTGCAAGAGGCCTATGATTTGAAAATAGCCCACATTTAATCTTTATCTGCCACTGGCCAGATGCATTTTCTTTGAATGTGGGTTTCAATGAATGTGAGTTTCAAGGGCAGAGAAGTTTTAATGCTAAGTCTGTTTTCATTGTGAGCCTGCATTACTGTGTTTAGCAGATGTCTTAGTGCTTGTGCTGTAAAATGTAAAATAAAACTTTTAAATGAAATCCAAATCATCATTGAAGTAAAGTAGTATGCACATTATAGTGTTTATGGTAAATGGGGCCAAACTCAAAGACAGCCGTGGCTGAACTATACATCTCAACTTCCAGATTTTTGCAGAATGAATAGATATTTGCTTCTTATTTTTGGTTTGCTCTTCATAAAATGTGTGGTTTTCTGGCAAATCATTTAGGAATGCAGTCACTAAATAATGACAGACATTGAGTTTCAGACTTCATGCAATTCATAAAAATGCATGCTAAAGCAAGACGTTACTCTGTCAACTGTCTAAGTTTATACAAGAGCAATTTTAGTACTGTTTGTTTGTTCCCCCAATATAGTTGGCCTTGTCTAGATTTCCTGTGTACATGCAAACAAATTGCTTTGTAGAATTAAGCATATCCAAACCTCTCAACTGTTCCCGATTTTGGCTCAAAGTGTTGCTGTCCCCCTAATAGTCCCTCTGCAAAATGGCAAATTTGGAAGAAATCGTGGAGGGTTTATAATTAATAAGTAATTGAATTATCAGAGTTATAGATTACTTTTAATTTCAGAAATGCATGTAGATTCTTTTATTTTGTCAGCTGCTCAAGTTAACAGTATTAATATTAAAAAAGTGTCCCTTCTTTGACAGGTTTCCAGCTGTATTGTATGGCTATTTTATATTTTTGCATCACATTTTTGGTCTGTTTTTCATAAAATTGTGTTTTTCTGGCAAATTACTGGCATATCATTAAAGACTGAAGTTAGAAAATGACAGACATTTGAGTTTCAGATTTCATACCCTTCAGAAAATTCATACTAATGCAAGACCTACTATTCAATTATCTTTTTAATTATCTTTCTAAGTTTATAAGAGCAATATCTAAAATTGTCCTTGTTTTTTGGGCCTTTGTCCCACTTCTATTTATGGTTTTGTCCAGATTTCTTGCTCTGAGGTTGAGAGGTATGACAAATGTGTCAGGGCCATCACCGTCAGCCAGAGACATTTCAAATTGTGACATACTTGTTGTACACCACTTCCCCATGTAGTGACTCTGGATTTGTCCAAGCATGGCAAGGAGCAGTTATGCAGTGTAAGTGTGCAAGTATCCCCCCATCCAAGGTAGGCACAAGTACTACAGTGGCTTTTTATCTGTCCTTGATTTTGCAGAATGTTCTGCTTTTCGGTTATATTTTTATACTGTTGATTTATGCTTCTTATTCAGAAAATGTATGTTGCTGCAGTACCTGTTGGTCTGTGTTTAACCAGGAATGCTTTAATGACCATCAGGTAAGCTTGTCTGAGATTGTAAGATGCAAGTAAGCTTTAATAAGCATACTGTTAAAGGATTACCAACATTGAAAGCCTTTTTGTTGTTGCCATGCAGAGAATATTTACATAACTAGATAGCGTATAAGCCTTGGGTATTAAAATACATATAAAATAATAATAATCCTGTCGAGTAAAGTATCCTTGAAAAACAGCAAACAGTAACCAGAATAAAAATTCAAGGAATACACCACGGAATGGATAAAATCACCACTGTTGCAAGATTTAAAAGTTTAATGAAACAAACGGCACCAAAAACAGGACAGTAAGCGCTTTCACGTTCATCTAACGCTTCTTCAGACTTCTAACAAACACCATTGTGCCACATCTTATATACATATACTTAATTGCTAATTTCACTGATTGATCATGAAACTTTAAAGTGCCAATGTGCCTAATATAAAAACATTCATAGCTTCATTTTACAATCACAGTGACCATAAGTAAAAACATAAATATAAAAATAAAAATATGTTTAAACATATATAGAAAATGCATACATATAAAAAATTCATAACTGAATAGACTTGTATGGTTAAATACACACAGAAGAAATAGAAAACAAATGGATCATTAGACTACAGGCACACAAGTATGGGCTCAATGATAAAATAACGCTAAAGCCCTTTCTGGCAACCAAGTCATTCAAACACTAATAGTGGTGATACATACAAATATTTAACCATACAAGTCTATTCAGTTATGAATTTTTTATATATATGCATTTTCTATATATGTTTAAACATATTTTTATTTTTATATTTATGTTTTTACTTATGGTCACTGTGATTGTAAAATGAAGCTATGAATGTTTTTATATTAGGCACATTGGCACTTTAAAGTTTCATGATCAATAAGTGAAATTAGCAATTAAGTATATGTATATAAGATGTGGCACAATGGTGTTTGTTAGAAGTCTGAAGAAGCGTTAGATGAATGTGAAAGTGCTTACTGTCCTGTTTTTGGTGCCGTTTGTTTCATTAAACTTTTAAATCTTGCAACAGTGGTGATTTTATCCATTCCGTGGTGTATTCCTTGAATTTTTATTCTGATTAAAATACATATGATAGTATGTGTAATAAAGAACAAGATTACAGTATTTTCAGAACCTCATTACATTTGTTGGATCTTTGCAGGCTTTGCATGTAAACTAAACAAAATGCCAGTCTATCATGTGTGGGCCATAACCTGTGCAGTAATCCTTTAAGCAATTTATCTTGAGCTTGTTTCTTGTTTGCTGTTCATTTTTTTACTTTTAATCATGTTTTCCACATGAAACAAGTAAATAGTTGTTAGGCAGCAGGTCTTTTTTGGATAAGAAACATTTTTTACAAGTGAGGGTATCACAGAGATTGCTACTTTCAGTGTGTTACTTGGTACTTTTATAAAACTGAATATAAATTATAATTAAAACTGCAGTGCAAGGCGGAGTGGCTTGAGTTGAGGGCTGCTTTTTTTTTATACTTGATTTTGACTGGCATTCCAGTAATGTATTTAAAAAGTAATTTATTTTTTCAAGCCTCACAAACTTTTTGTTTTCATCTACATATTAAGTAAGCTGTCATGTAGCCGATGCATTAAAATATTTTTTTTCTTCTACACTTCATTTTGTTTTAATTGGACTCTCATAATGATGGTTTGGCACCCAGGGCAGCGTATTTAATTAAAGTCTCAGTTTTTGCAGTTTTCAGCATAGCCCCACCCCTTTCAAGATGGTCACACCCCTTCTCATTGGCCCCACCCATTCAGCTGTCTCCTGCAGCCCCCCTTTGATTTGAAGTCACCAGCCGCCACTGCCAACAAATATGAATGACTATCACAAGAAACCTTGTGACCCCCTCCCAGCTGGCCCCTTTTTTCTTCCATAAAGTCTAAGTCTGCAGTTTTCTCTTTGTCAACAGGTAATTTTGACAAATGCATTCTGAAGGTCATTAATCAAGTTTACAGATGGTAGTGGAATGAAATGCCTCCTTTCTGGGGGGGAGGGGATAATTCATCATCCTGCAGATCAGACCCTTTCCCTCTGGTTCTTAATCACATGCTATCCCAGGGAGTTTTAGAACAAGTTCCTCCTTTCCAGTTGAGAAAGGGCTTTTATTTAAGTATGTTCTCAGTGCCAAAGAAAGAACTTGGGTGGAGACCCGTTCTTGATCTTTCTTTTGAAACATGTTTGTGATAGTGCCCAAATTCAAAATGATGTGACTTTACAATCTGTTCTCTCTCCTTCCTCTTGCAAGTTACATGGTAAAAAAATGCTTATCATCACATTCTTAATCATCCACACTTCAGACATTTCTTAAGGTTTTGTACATCTGGATCACATTATCAGTTCTCTGCCTCATCCTTTGAGATATTCACTGCACCAAGAGTGTTCACAAAGTGTCTACCTCAAGTTATAGCTCATTTCAGGTTACAAAGGTATCCACATTTTTCCATATTTAGATGACTTTTTTATCTTTGCAGTGTTTCTCAAAGTGTTGGGAATCTCTCCCTTGGGTAAGAGATCTCTTACACAAGCCAGGATTTGAAGAGAAATTTGAAACATCTTTCTTAACCTCTTCACCCAGAATTGCGTTTCTGGGGATGTCAGCTCTAGACACCTCAGTTCAAAGAGCTTTTCTTACACAGGAAAAAAATAGATGTATATATAGACTGTGTTTAAGGTTTTCCACTCAAACTTCCATCACTGTTAGGGAATACTTCAGGATTTTGGGTTTCATGGCTTCTATGATTCTCATAATATCCCTAGCAAGACTCCACAAGAGAAAGATACAGTGGTATCTGAAGTTTCTTTGGTCCCAGCACTGATGCCATTTGTCTTTTCAAATGCCAGTGCTGGGATTTGTCAGAAGAGAAATCACTTGGTGGTCACAACAGATATCCTTAAATCCAGGTTACCACCTCCTTCCTTCCTGTTGTAAAGCAGTCAGTCACCACAGATACCTTGGACTTTGCTTGGGGAGCAGTTTCAGTAGGGATAAAATTGCAGGTTGTGTGGGAGACGAAGGACAGACCCAGGCACATAAATATCAAAGAAATGCTTGCCCTGATCAAGGCACTAAACTCTGAATTATCTTTGATCCCTGTAACCTGTTCAGATTGTTACAGAAAATACCACAGTCATGTGGTACATCAACAAGCAGAAAGGAACCAAGTTGTACTCCCTTTGCAGACCACCCATGTTAGCTTCAGATATATGTTCAGAGGACAATCTCACTCTATAGGCATTCTACATTCCATCAGAGCAAAACTGTGTTGTAGACAATCTAAGCAGGACCAGGGCAGAACCTCTCACATGGAAAGTAGATTATGGGCTCTTTTGAGACTTGTCATATCTGTGGGAAGTTCCTAAAGTTTAACTGTTTGCCTCCTTTCTGAACAATAAACTGACAATATTCTGTTCCAGGACTTCATGCAAGGTCTGGAAGACATATGTCTTTTCTTTTCCTTGGACAGAAATGTTCCTGTATGCCTTCCCATCCTTTGTAGAAATATCAAGGATACTTCTGAAGATTCATAAGGAATCCCCCAAGATCATTGTGGTGACTCCCTTCTGTCCCAGACAACTGTGGCTCTCCCTTGTTTTGGAAATGTCCAGGAGGAATTACCACGTTTCCTCACAGACTGGCTATACTCCTATGAGAACAGGGGTGTTTGATCGACCTTGACAGCAATCAACTTCAGATGACTGCCCAGATGATAGGGTCATAGTTCCTTTTAGCTACCTCTTTAGTGTGGATGTGTAGCAGCTACTAATGGAGGCAAGAAAGCCTGCTACTAGAAAATCATATATTAACAAATGGAAAAGAGTTTCTACCAACAGCATAACCAGCACTCATTCAGTTCTATTTGTTCTCTGGTTTTACAATATTTGAGTAAGTTACTATCCTATGGTCTTCTTAAACCTCTGTCATGGTTTATTTATCAGCCATTTCAGATGTCTGCCTATGAATCCTCCTCTTACAATGCAGTTTCATGTCAAAATGTTTTTGAAACAGGTTTTGCACAAGAGGCATCCATTTAAACCAGTGCCCCCTCCTTGAGATCTAATTTTGTGTTAGAAAAGCTAGCACTTGCTGCATTTGAACAAGCTAACCTGGCTGGTTTGTGGTTCTTAACATGGAAAACAGTTTTACTGATTTCTCTGACCTCTGAAAGAAGAGTATCTGAGTTGCAAGCTTTTATGGTGAGTCAACCCCATCTCATTTTCCACAAGGACAGGGTTTCTTTGAGAACCAGTCCTCCTTTTATGCCTGAAGTGATATGAGTTTACTTTAAGCCAAACTATCCATCTCTCTGTTTTCTTCTTCTTTCTTGAACCTGAAACTGAAGGATAAAGGGTACTCGATACCTTGGATGTCTACAAACAACTCCCATACTATACTGGCAGAACGCAGTCTTTCAGATTTTCAGATCAATTGCTCATTTCTTGTGAGAGTAAGAACAAGGGACAACCTGTGTCAAAACAGACTTCCAAATGGGTGTCAAAGGCTATTACCTTTTGTTATACTCACCATAACATAGACATGGCATTAGAGGCACTCTACCAACTTCTGGAAAGTGACTCAGTAGATGGCTCAAAGAAACTGTATCAGGTTGCATGGCAAAAACAGAAAGGTAAAGAAGATAGTCAGACACCCTTCATAAGGGATGCCAGCAACAACCTGCTCACCAGTCCACAGGACATCAAAGGTAGATGGAAGGAGTACTTCCAGCAGCTTCTAAATGAAGAAAACCCCGCAGAAAATGAAGTCAGGGAAAGCAGCAGGCTCAGATGAGGTCACAGCAAATATGATAAAGATGCTGGGTGAGATAGTGGAGAAATGGCTCCTGAGGGTACTCATAGCACTGTGGAGATCTGGGAAGGGTGATTGATAAATGGATACACAGAGTAGTAAGTAAGTAAGATGGAAGAGGAGCAGTTTAGATTCAGATCAGGATGCAGCACAACTTACGTAATATTTGCAGTGAGACATATAGTTCAGAAGAAACTAAAGAGGAGGAAAGAGTCCAACTGGGCATTCCTAGACTTGAAATCATATGAGGAGGTCCCAAGAAAGCTGACCTGGGCAGTTTGAAGTCCCAGAAATATTGGTAGAATTAGTGCAGGCTATGTACAAGAACCCAGTGACTCAAGTACAAACAGTGTTTGGCTTCACAGAAGGGTTCCCAGTAGGAATGGATGTACACCAGGTTCAGCTCTGAGTCCACTGCTGTTCATTACTGGTGATGGGTCACTTTAGCAAGCAGGGTGTAGGAGACAGATCAACAAAGATGGTGTATGCAGATGATGTGGCATTACAGGCAGACTCCTAAGGCACATTGAATGAAACTAAGCACAGATAAGTCTGTGGTAATGGCAGCAAACTGGCGAAATCAGAAGAAGCTGAGAATTGAGATGGAAGGGAAGATAGTGGAACAGGTAAAAAGCTTCAAATATCTAGGAGGGGTAGTTGAGGAGAAGGGAAGTCTGAAGAGGTCAAAGCTAGAATCAGAGGGGCTGCAGCCAACTGACATAGAGTGTCAGGTATAGTATATGACAGAAGAATGTCAAAGAAGCTGAAAAGTAAGGTACACAAGACAGTGGTGCTACTAGTGCTACTGTATGATACAGACACATGGGCAGTAAAGGCAGAGCAGATGGAGAAGCTAGAGATGATGGAAATGAAGTGCCTGGGAATGGTGGTAGGATGCACTCTGTGGGACAGATGAAGAAATGAGGACATACGAGCAGAAACCAAAGTAGCTCCAATTGCAGCAAAGACCAAAGAGAACAGATTACGGTGGTTTGGACACATGCAGAAATGCAGAAGACAACCTGGGGAAGAAGATTTAAGACAGACAGGAAGAAGGAAAGAGGAAACGAGGATGTCCAGCAAAGAGATGGATGGATTGTGTGAAAGAAGATCTGCAGCAGTCAGGCATAAATGTCGAAGAAGACAGGAGTGTGGCATTGAATCAAGAGATGGCGACAGTTAACACGATTCCCAGATCCCATGTAGAAAATGGGAAAAAGGGGGCTGCGGATGATGATGATGCTCACCAAAACATAACTCTTCCAAGCAGGGTCAAGGTTCACTCTACCAGGGTCTTGGCTTCAGCTATGGATTTTTGGAAAGGGTTGGATTCTGGAAGCTGCTACGTGTTCTTCTGTGTATACTTTTACAAAGCACTTTAAGCTTGATTCCTTCTCTAGGTCCAGATTTGCTATGACCATTCTCCAGGAGCTCCTGGACTCTTCTTCCACCTTCCAAATATAGTAAGCTAGCATAATCTTCCCCATATAGCTAAGTCTACTCCAGCAGTGATCAGTATGATAAATATAGTATGGTTGTGTAAGTAAACTTACCATAACAGTAGATGTTTGAATGACCCCTCCCTCCATCTGTTAATATTTTGGTGCATTATTTATACCATGGTGTGGTTATTTATTTTTTGCTCTTCCTAGCATTGTCCATTTAGGTCTCAGACAGACTCTTTCTGTTGGCAAAAAGCCTCTAAAGGGCTTGCCACCCAAACTTATCTTTTATTCAGCTCAGCTCAAGCTGCATGACTGGGTGATTGGAAGGTGCCCTGAATCTTTGGAAGGTGAAGGGCTGTTATATCTTTGACATTATAAAATCCTCATAGCTAACACAACTGCAGCAATGATCATTCCAACATCTGCTGTTATTGTAATTTACTTATACAGGTTTACATTCTGTACCAGGACTTGTTGAAAACAGATCCCTTGTCTTTCCTATGGATGGGAATGCTCCTTTATGCCTTTCCCCTCTTTCCTGTGATTATCAAAGTCTTTCTAAAGATGAAGAGAAAATCTTCAAAGATATCTCTGGCAACTTCTTTTTGGCACAGTCTACACTGGATCTCCTTTCTCATGCACCTGGCCAGGGCAGTTAGCAAAACTTTCCTCACATAGTGGACCTACACACATAGACCAAGGAATATCGTATTTACCCACCATACTGAACCTACACCCAGTGGTATGGATGATAGTTTTTTTACCTTATTAGACACTTCTTTTTAGAGAACATACCACAGGTATTAAAGGAGTCTAGAAAACTTGCTACTAAAAAACATATTTAACCAAATGGAAGAGATTTTTTAGTTGATGCCATAGCAGAGACCAGGACCCGACCCAGGCAGTACTCTGGTGGTTCTCCAGAATCTGCTCAAATCTGGCTCGTCTTATAGTTCTATCAATGTCCATATTTTGGTCATTTCTGATTTTCTGCCATTAGATTTCCCTTTTTTTCTTTGTTCTATGTCATGCAGCTCTTAAAAGAGGTTTTACATATCAAACAACCTGTTAAGCAGATTGTTCCATTCTGGGAGCTTATTTTTTTTATTGAAGAAACTATATTTACTATCATTTGAACCTGAAACAAGCTCTTTCCTGGAGTTTCTTACTTGGAAATCAGATTTACTTACTGCTCTGACTTTGGCTACATGTGTATCTGAGTTGCAACCCCTCTAGTCTTTACAGCTATTTTAGATTTTTCACAGAGGTAAGGCAACACTTAGGACCAGTCCTTCATTCAAGCTTAAAGTTTCCCCTGAATTTGCTTTGAATCAATCTATTTATCTCCTTGTAGTTTTCCTCAAACCAAAGGACAGAGGAGAAGGAATTCCACATTCCCCTAGATGTCCACAGAAAACCCAGATACTACCTGGGTAAGAGAAAACAATTCGGAGTATCACAAACGCGCATTTTTTGGCTTGTACCTACTCAGCACAGATCCTCGTGGTGGCCAGCAGAGTAATCCAAGCTTCAGAGAGCTAAAAAAGCGACTTTACCTGATTTAAGTATAATTTTTGTGGCTTTCCACTTCTATTTATCTATCAACTGTATTTCGCCTGCTTGCTGATACATTGTTACTGTTTTTCTGCATTTATTCTGTTTTTGCACTTGTTTCTCAATTTGTTACTTTTAAAATCTGTAACTGTTGCAAATTGTTTGTGTAGGCTGTGATAGCCGATTTATAGCATTTATAAGTGTTTACTGTATCTGTTTCTGCTTGTTTTCTGAAAAAAAAAAAAAAATATCTCTTGTTTTCCCGCCTTACTAAGCTAGAATAGTCCAGTTTCAGAGCTTGCTGATCCCTGGGCTTTGTTTGCAGTTCCTGTTACTGAATCTTTACCTAATTTGGAACAGAGGAAGTTCCCTTGCTTACCAGTGGGAGTGGGAAGCATTGAGCTGCCTGTTGGTCCAGTTTTGTGAGGTTTCAGCCAGCAACTTGTAGTATATTGGTCGTTTTGGGCCAGTTCCTAGCTTCTTTCAGCCCCCTGATATAAGAAACGCTAAGCGCTTTCTTGGTTTAGCTGATTTAGCTGAGCTGCTACCGCTGCACACTAGGGCAGCCGGTTACAGATTTAAACTATTTGGGCTACCTAAATTCCACTCTTCAAATTTTCCTTAAAGCTACCTTCCTCGAACTATACTACTGATCTAATCAGCGATACTATAACTAAAAAGATCATCTCTACTTGACTCCAAGTAGACTATTCTCTATCTGTTAAGCCTAGCACTTGCTCCTACAGTACTTATTACCTTGATACGGTGCTCTTGTCATACATAGTACCCCAAAAGGCAAACCCCCATTTCTCGGTCATCCACGTCCCCGGAATCTTCTTTAAAGTTTTTTTTGTCTATTCCTTCTAGCATGTCGAGGGATCAGTTGCTAGTGTCCTCTCCTGCTCAGCTGGTGAACCTGGGAATATTGAGGCAATGTTACAATTGCCTCATGTACACAGACAACTCTCTCCTCCTCCCACAAAACACAAATACATGCGAGAGATGCAACTATACAGCCAAACTGGAGGCTGAGCTCTCTCAACATAGGACTGGCAAGACCAGTCAGGAGGAGAAGGTTACCACACACACTATAGACCCAGTCTCACATAGTACCATCACAACCTCAAATCATACACATAAACACACAAAGACATACTCGGAGGCTCTGATCAAAATCTACCAAAACAGCAGAGGCCACCAAAGCAGACACCCAAACAACCACCACCTCAGAACACATCACCTGCAACACATAGACCTCACAGTCAGAGTGTCAAACAGTCACAGCCCTTAAGGCCAAACAAAATGCCAGACACACTAGTCATTGGTGACTCCATAGTCAGACACACTGACGTCCCGCTCACCAGACTGAGTAAGGAGAAGGTCACAGTAAGCTGCCTGTCGGGCGCTAGAATCCGCCACATAACGCAAGCACTCAGGTCTCTCAACAGCAGGTACAAATACGACTCAGTCATTGTCCACGCTGGTGTAAACGACCTGAGACGCACCTCCTTGGACTACATGAAAAGAGACATCGAGGAGCTCTCTGATTATGTAGCCCAGGAAGGTATGACCCTGACCTTGAGCAGTATCCTACCTTCACCAAGAATGATGCCACAATACAGAGATAAGATGATCAGCTTTAACAATTGGCTTAAACACTGGTGTCATTCAAAGGGGATCCAGTGTCTGTCTGCCTGGGATGACATGCTGGACAAGCCACGCTGCCAAGGGACGGCTTGCACCTGTCACCCTGGGATTCGGATATTGGCAAAGGCTCTTGCCACCCCATAGTGCCTTTTAGGCAAGGCTCAAATTCTAAACCTACCACCCTAGAACACAAAAAGGAAAAACTAAGGGTAATGCTGCTCAATGCCAGAAGTCTGAATCTCAAAATGCACGCACTCGAGGCCCTTCTCAGTATGGAGAACATCGATGTCTGTGCTGTGACAGAAACCTGGTTCAAGGCTCCTGAGAGCACCCCAGCACTATCAGGTTTTACCTCATATCATGCGTTCCGGCCCCAAAATCCGGACAATACCAAGAAAGGAGGGGTGTATCCATATTCATCAAGGACTCCCACACCTCAAGACTGGTTGCAACGCACGATGCATCGGAGACCATCCAGGTGCAATTAACCATAGGCAAGACTGCTCTGCAAATTGTAGCATGTTACAGGCCACCCTCACAAACTCAGGAACCTCACATGGCCTTCCTGAAAACACTAGAGGGATAAATGTATCACCAAACACCATCATACTAGGTGACTTCAACTACCCTAATATAGACTGGGAACACTACTCAAGCCCAAACACCCTAGCCCAAAAGTTCCTGGAATTCATAAACTCAAATGCCATGGAACAACTAGTTACCATCCCCACAAGAGGAGATAACATACTTGACCTCATCATCACGAACATGGGAGCACAATGTCCAACACCGAGAGTATACCCCTCACTGGTGAGAACAGATCACAAACTAATCTCGCTGGAGGTCCTCATCCCACCCCACCTGAAATAAAAAGACCACAGTAAAGAACTTCTAAAGCCGACTTCACACTTCTAAAGACTAGTGTGGTCTCCTTTAAGGCCCCGAGCTGGCGGAAAACAGTACACATGCCGCTGAATCACTTACAAATGCCTTGTACCAGCACCTGCAGGACTGCATGGATAAGGCAATCCCAAGCAAAACAAAGACTCTTTGTACCAAAGGCAAGCGTCCAGTCTGGTGGACCCCAGCCATAAACAAACTCTACAACAAAAGGAGGAAGCTACTACAAGATAGAGCAAAATCCTTAAAAGGTAAGACACCCTTGATCACTATAAGTAAAAACTAAGAGCTCTCATAAAATCATCCAAAGCAAATTTTGAGAGAAAAATAGCTAAAGACTCAAAGACAATCATAAGGCCTTCTTTAGCTATGTTAGAAACCTGGGAGGAAACTCCCAGATATGCTCAGAACTAGTTCAAAATGATGTGAAGATTACTGATCCTACGGACATTGCCAACATACTGGCTGACAGGTTCAGTGCAAACTTCTCCCCCAAAGGAGAGATATCTATACCAAATGATTGCAGCCCCCAAACATCTCCAACGCCCAAGTAAGAACTGCTCTCTCCAAAGCAAAAACACAGCATCCATGGGACCTGATGGTGTCCCCGGCTGTGTGCTCCACGAACTCAATGAGGAATTAAACCCACAGCTAGGACAGCTGTTTAATCAGAGCCTTACCTCTGGATACGTACCCAGGAGTGGCGCACTGCAACTGTGGTCCCACTTCACAAAGGCGGTGCCTCCACCGACCCTGGAAATTACCGCCCATTAGCTTGACAAGCCTTATCTGCAAAGCCATGGAGAGGATCATAATGGACCTCATAAATAAAGACATAGGAATTTGCAGACTTTGGATCCAACCCAGTTTGGCTTTGTCAAAGGCAGATCATGCCTTTTAAACTTGGTTGACTTTTTCGAAACAGTCACCAAAGCCATTGATGAGGGTAAGGCAGTCCATACAGCCTACCTCGATCTGGCGAAGGCCTTCGATACAATACCCCACTCGGGTATCATTGAAAACTCATCAGCTTAAATATTAACCCATACATCACAAGATGGGTTGCAAACTGGCTGAGTGACAGAACCCACAGGGTCAGAGTTGCTGGCGCCATGTCAGACTCAAAGCCTGTCACAAGTGGTGTCCCACAGGGCTCAGTCCTAGGCCCACTCTTGTTTGGCATCTACTTCTCCGAAGTACAAGCAAACACAGGAGGGTTATGGATGACAAAGTTTGCAGATGACTGCAAACTGGGCGCCATAGTAGAAAACACATCTGACACAGATATCCTTCAGAAGGGTCTCACAGAAACGGATAACTGGTGCCAGAGCCATGGCCTAAAGTTAAATGCCAAAAAATGCATAGTCATACCCTTCGGGAAAAACAAGGTTACCCCTAGCTACCAAATAGGTGGCAATCCACTGAGCACAGAAGAAGTTATCAGGGACCTGGGGACCCAGGTTGATAGTAGTCTGTCATTCGACACCCATGTAGCTAAAGTAGTTAGGAAGACCTTCTACATTGCCCACCTTATCATGAAGGGATTCTCATCTAGATCAAGGGAGGTCATTGTCTCCCTCTACTCATCACTCATCAGACCAATGATTGAGTACAATGCCCCATTCGGAATGTATCTGACCCGACACTTGCAGCAGCTGGAGAGGCCACAAAAGTTCCTCACCAAAAGGATAAAGGGTCTCAAAAATCTGTCCTATGCTGCCTGACTGAAAGAACTCCAGCTCTATTCAGTCACCGCTTGCTCAGAGGTGACCTTTGCCTAACATACAAGGCCATGTCAAACCCAGATTTGATGAATATGCTTCACCTCAAAAATCTAGATCCATCAGAGCCACAAGGGCGGGAGACTTAAACCTCGACACGGCTATTAATAGGACGTGCTGGAGGGATAGATTCATCACCCAAAGACTCCCTATGCTGTGGAACAAAATCCCGGTATATGTGAGGCAGAGCACCTCGCTGGCCTTGTTCAAGAGAAATCTTGACCAATGGATGGGAGATCGCAGATATACCCCAGGGATTACCTCAGTGTCACTGCTCGACAGAGGCACAGCAAAATAATGGGTATATTTCCCCATACTAAAGGGGTGGCGTAAGCCACAAAACTATGGGCTAGGCTTGTAAATGCCCTTGGGCAGATAGCCTAGTATGAACCTATAAACCTATGAACATCAACTCTTTATTATTAATGGTATGAAAAAAGAACAAGTCCAAGCAAACTGTAATTAAATGGCTATCTCAGACTATTCAGTTGTACTTTTCTCACCATGAAAAAAGGCCACATTAGAATATCAAAGACCAACCCACTGGAGCTTTGGCTACCTTTGGGGACTTTTGGAAAAGGGTGGACACTAGACTTAAAGTCTACAGCTATTCTCTTGTCCGCAGCTTGTTCTTCTTTGCATAGTTTAACTAAATTCTCCCAAAGTGACAACTTTTCCACAGTCAGGACAGGATTTGCAAATCTATTCTCTGTGGTCTACTGACTCTGGTCATGTTTCTTCCATCCTTTCTATCTAAACCATGGCAATCAGTCCATATAGTTTTATCCTACAGCAACAGTAATGAAATAATGAACATAGTGCAATTGTGTAAATTATCATGGCAGTAGATGTTCAAATAAATCACTGTTACAGTACTAACACAGTTCTTCCAGCCCCTCTTATTTGGTATTCTTTTTTCCCTGTGACCAAGATGGGGTCCCAGTCACCTTTATCCCTTTGCTTACGACAAGACGTACTTTTGGGCTACTGCCTTCTTTTTAGATTCAAGAATGCTCTGGAAGTTATCACTCATACAGTTTACCTAATACCAGCATACTCTTCAGCTTTAGCAAATGTATGGTGTGTGAGGAATGTACCCAAAACCTGTATTACACTGGCCAGAGATTCAACATCCTTGGCAGAATATGTCACACATAGATTTACGTTACAACAGTGATCTATTTGACCAGCTACTGTTATGGTAAGTTTGATTACACATTAATTTTTTTATTGTGTTCCACTTCCCATCCCCTTGTTTGATCTTGCAAATGACTCTCTGTTCAATTCACATTTTCTGATTACCAAGTCAAAAATAAATTAATGCATGAATAGTGTAGTAAATTACAGTATTTTGATGACAGAAGATGATAAATATATTTAGTGTGACCATGAAACATAATGATTAAATAACTCTTCATCCCAAAGTTCTCCCCTTTTTCAACCTGTTCCATGACCTTTTGAATGCCTCTGTGGATCTGCTGTCAACCAACTATTCTGTTGCAAAATTCCTTATGTCTACCTCCATCTCCAGAAAGCATTTGTTATGTGATATAGTCAGTACCTTCAGTACACAGTATAATGTCATTTCTATACATTCTTGTATATAGCGGCAAAGGATGAAGTTCCTCCAGTTTTGTCTGTCTTCAGCAGACATTTCTAGATGCTTTCAGTTATTGCAATATCCCTCTCCTTGTAATGTTTCATAAACTGTGGTGAAATCTAACCACAACCTGATAAAGTAAGACTATTAATTATTTGTTTTGCATGTCATTTTCTTTGAGATACACCCCAGCATTATAATTGTTGTCCTCTGAGATCAACACAAGCAGTGTATTTGCAAATAGTACAGTTGTAGCTTTGGTGCTACTGCAGCTAATCCATTCTTGAAGATGTCATCACTCTCCTTCCACTTATGACATATGTGAGAAACTTTAATCTGATGTTGTCAATTTTCATTCATTTCTCAGCTAATGAGTTTGGATCCAATCTTTGGCTCTGACTCAGCCTTTACACTATCTTGTGGCCTCCAAAAACTCTCAAGCTCATTCCCTACCAATAATGCACCAACCCTTAACATCTCTTAGATCTTGTTTGACACTTTCACATCTAGACATGGTCACCTTCAGCTCTCGAGTGTAGAGTGGGAGATAAGTCTAGTTAAATATTTCTAATCTAAAAAAAACTATTTATTTACAACTACTTATTTAATCTTTACATTTATTATTAAGTCATTACTGCTATAGTCCTCTTTTCATACACTTTTGAATGTACTCTTTCCTACCATTGTTGGTAGGCCTAGCCTTCCTTCCCTACTCCCCTTACACTTAGTGTATACCTCCTTACTTACCATAGTTGGTATTTTTTTCCTTTTTGCAAGATTATTGTATTTCTTCTTTACCATGGTTGGTATTTAACTTTTACTCTTGCTGTTTTAAAAAAAAAAAGTTTAGTTTCGTACTTCTGTTATTATTATAGTTTATATTTCAGAATGTCCAAAAAAGGTCCTTCAGGACTTCAAAAGTGTGGTAAGTGTGGGCATAAGTTGCTTTACTCAGATGCCCACAATCTTTGTGTATATTGCTTGGGTCTGGATCATTTGCAACAGGATTACAGTTTTTGTCATGGGTTCAACCCTTGAGCACTAGCTAACAGGAAAAGCAAATTGATTTTGAAAGGTTTGCTGCCAATGTCTTTTTCTAAAGGCATTGCTAGGGTTCAGTCCCCCAAACACAAAGCTAGAGACCCAGCAATAAAGTCTAAACCTTCTGAGTTTTCAGACTTTTCTTCCTCAGAACCTAAAAAGAAGAAGGAGAAATCAGATCCGAAATTACTCACGGTCCGACCATCACTGGATCTGATGAAGCCTGTTCCAGATCCTACACCCTTGGATCCAAAACCTTTACTGAGGACTATTTATTCTTCTAGCCTGGATCCAGTCCCATCCAGAGTAACATCTCCCTTTCTAGCATCTTCTTGTTCCTTTAAGAGTCTCGTGGAAGCAGATGTGGAGAGGATGATGAGGAAATTCTTCACAGTGCAATTTCAGGTGGGAGTTCGTATGGCTCCTACCCCTTTGGGTCAGGAAGTCAGATCATCTACCACTCCACCCCTTGCAGCCCCTTCTTTAATCCAACCTGTTGTTTTAGAGTCCTTGGATCTGATTGTTCAAGGTGCATCTGGTTTGGATGCGAAGAAAGCACCTTCTTCCGATCCAAATACTGCTCTGAGTGCACCGGCACTGACATCCTCGGAGCTGGATGACCTTCACAGCTGAAGCATCCCTGCCAGATCCAGGAGGTTGGAGTCGACTCCAAGGTTTTTGGAGCCACCTCTTCCTCCTGGAGCCTTGGCACTGGACAGCTCAGCTCTGACTTCCACCTTCTGTGGATTGTTTTCAGGGTGAAGGGAAGTGATGAGACAGAAACTTGCTTTCTCACCTCCATTGTCTTTCTTCTCTCTGGAGTGATCTGCCTTTGAGGTTAAGAAGAGAGTGTTCTCTGCTCCAGCATATTAGATGGGTCATACCCCCTCAGTTTCACCCTCTACATCATAGATGACTTTGCACCATGATACTCAACATTCTGCCCCACGGGGTATGCTAGCTCATAGCTTCCAGACTGCCCAGCAGGATATCCTAATCTCTTCTGATACTTCACTGGACCACCCCACCAAGAAAGTCTCTAGGAAGAGGAAGTGCAAAAGGAGGCACTTGGACTCTCCTCAGTGAAGGGTAGGGGTTCCCAAAATCACCACCAGACTGGATTCTGACTCCAGCAGTACACAAGGAATTTTGGTGAAAAGGGGTGCCAGTAGATGGTGTGGTTGTGGTGGCAGCTACAAAAAAGAAACTTGTGAAACAGAGTTCCACTGCCCATCCTCCTAAACAGAGAGTCTAGGGCAACTGACAGATTAGGGAAGAGTGTTTTTGCTTCAGTGACTTTTGCACTCAGATGACTGAACTATCTGCTGCATTTTACGAAGCTTCAAAGAGATTTGATTAAAGAGCTATCGAAATCTCTTTCTGGAATTAAAACTGCCGGGGCTCAATTTTCAGTAGTCTCTCAGTTGGCCACCCTACAAGTTATATCTAATTTGTTCATGAGGCTTATCACACATGCTGCAGAAGGTGCCTCAAGGCTGCGAGTTCTGGTGTTTCTATAAGGAGACATGCCTGGATGCAGCTGTGTGATTTTGTGGAGCACTTCAAGTCCTTGTTCTTCAATGCTCATTTTGATGTATCTTCTTTGTTTGGCCCCACAGTGAAAGACACACTCTCCAGGTGTGAGAAAGATGGAAAGACCCTCTCTGCACTGGGAATGCATTTTCTGACCCCTCAAAGGACCTTTTACAGGAATCAACAGGGAGGTTGAAAAATCTGTTTCAGAAAGTCCCAGAGTCTTTTCCAGGACACACATGGAGGTAGTTCCCCCAAAGGCAGAGGGGTGCGCTATAATGGAAGGCAATGCCCCCGTGGCATAGGAGGCCTACAAAACCAGGGGTCTAGAGACTCCTTTTCTGAAAGACCTTTTTCAGTGCTCCTGGAAGGAGGCCTGTTTGTCCACCTCTGAAGGCAGTTGGGTGCTGGTTATCTCTGCATCAGAGAGCCTGGCTAGATATAACAAAAGACAGTTGGGTGAAGAAATTTATTTTCAAATGTTATATAATTCCCTTTGACTTACCTCCTCCATTGTCAAGAAAATTTCCTGATGTTCCACCCAGTCAGAGGAAAGCAGCAGCACTGGAAATTCAAAAGCTGCTAAGAAAAACAGTCATTCAAGAGGTCCCAGTAGACCAAATAGAATCCAGAACTTACTCAAGATTCTTTTTAGTGCCAAAGGAAACGGGACTGGAGACCAATTTTGGATCTTACTGTACTGAACAAGTCAGCTTGACATACAAAGTTCTGGATGGTCTCATTTCAGTCCATTCTACCCTTTTTGGACAAGGAAGACTGGATGCGGTCAAGAGATATTTAGGATGCATACTATCACATAAAGATAAATAGATGATCCAGAAAGTGCTTATACATCTGGCTGGGAGCCAGTCATTATCATTTCAGAGCACTGTCCTTTGGCCTCACCACAGCCCCCAGGGTGTTCGCCAGGTGCATGACAGTGGTAACAGCTCACTTGAGACCGCAAGGAATCTGGGTGTTTCCATATCAAGACCACTGGCTCATTGCCACCCGAACCAGGCATCCACTGATAGAAGCATGAGATCAAGTGCTACAGGCTTGTTCACATCTCTGTGTAACCATAAATTACAACAAATCTCACTTACAACCAACCCAGACATTAGAATTCATAGGAGCAGTGTTCAACATAGTATCTGTGGTAGCTTCTCTTCTACTATCAAGAGTGCAAATGATAAGGATGCAGGTCAGGAAAATAATTTTCAATACCAGAATTTCAGCCCACTTGATTCTGCAAGTCCTGGGGTCAATGTCTGCAGCAATAATTTTAGTTCCTTTAGCAAGATTCCAGATGAAAATTCTACAGTGGATGTTAGCAATACAGTGGTCATTACTTTCTCAACCTGTGTCGGCAAAGATAAAATTAACTCAAGTATGCAAAAGATACCTTTGCTGGAGAATGCAATCGCAGCAGGTATTACAAGGCTGTCCTTTCATCCTCCCTTAGCGCAAGGGCATAGTGATCATAGATGCTTCCCAGATTGGGTGGGGGAGACATTTTCTGGGGAAAACAGTCCAAGGCACTTGGTCCCCCAAAGAGGCTGACTTGCATATCAATGTTCTGGAGATGAGAGCAGTGCTTTCAATGTTGCAAGCATTCCAAGACTCTCTCCCTCTTGGAACAATTGCAGTCCAGACAGGCAGTATGTCAGTAGTTTGGTACATCAGCAAGCAGAGGGGGAACCAGGTCTTACCCCCTATGCCGAGAAGCCCTCAGAATGTGGAAATGGGCAATATCTTCCAATCGTTTTCTAATAGCAGTGCCTATTCTGGGGAAGTCCAACGTGATAGCAGACAAACTGAGCAGGTCCATCTTATTACCACACAAGTGGTCTCTCAACAACAAAGTGACAGATATGATTTTCAGTCAGTGGGGCCTGCCTTACTTTAATCTTTTTGCCTCTCCCCTAAACAACAAGTGCAGCAGCCTTTTTGCCCTTATCCTCACAACAGGGGAATCACTGCGGGATGCTGTACTCCTTGATTGGTCCCCTATCTTCTGTATGCTTATTGTCTGTCTCCCATAATTCCCAAATTGCACGTTACTGGCCTCAACAGATTTGGTTTCCCTTCCTTTGGCCTCATCTACTATGTCCACCTTGGATTCTGGATCCAATTCCAGAACTCCTGTCTCACCCGACAAGCAGAGTTCACCCGGATATCTCAAACCTCAAACACGCAGAGTGGTTTCTCCAATTCCTTTAATAGCCAGACAACCAATGCTCTCTTCCCCTGTCCATTTCATTTTTTTATCTTCTCATAAACTCTCTGTTAGGAATCTCTATGGGAGTAAATGGAAAAGGTTCATTTGTTTGGCAGAGCAAAATCAGATTGACCCTTTCTCAGCTCCAGTTCAGTCTGTTCTTGAACTTTTATTGAGTTTATTTAAAGAAGGTGCTAGTTCATCAACTGTTTAAGTCCAACTTGCAGCGATCTCTAACTTTCATGTGGGATTTCAAAATTCTTCACTGGCTTCCTCTAAACTGTGCAAGGTCTTTTTGAGAGTTACTGTCCTGCTCAGACCTCTTATAAAGACCCCAACACCATCACTAGATTTAAATTTGGTACTTCAAAACTTAATTCATTCTCCCTTTGAATCAGCAGCTAAATGTGATCTTAAATTCCTAATGTAGAAGACTATCTTTTTAGTTGCAATTACTTCTGCTAGAAGAATTTCAGCACTTCATGCATTATCTTCTAAACCTTCATATTTGATTTTTCATAAGGATAGGGTCACGTTACATGCCAATGCTTCCTTCTTTCCTAAGGTGGTATCAGAATGCAACATCAACCAATCCATTAACTTGACAGTATTCTTTCCAAAATTTGCAAATAAAGGAGAATATATGATACACTTGTTGGATGTTCTTAGACAGTTGTGTTTCTACCTACACAGAAGAAAAGATATTAGAAAGACAGATCAACTATTTATTTCCTTTGCACATACTAATTTGGGTGAATCAGTTACAAAGGTAACTCTAGCTAGATGATTGACAGATTGCATGTCATTTATCTATAACAAATGAATCTCCCCTTACCACAGGCTTTAAAGTCTCACTTAACCATATCTATGGAAACAACTTCTGTCTTACAGTCTAGAGCTTCTATAGATGATATATATGTGTCTGCAACTTGGTCAGATCCTCATACTTTTAACACTAATTACAAAGTAGATCTGGTCTCAAGGGGAAGAGCAGCATTCAGCTCAACTGTATTCAGGAATCTTCTTTCTTAGAGTCCACACAGGATTTTAGGTAGCTGGGAACTCTGTCCCATTAGTTGAGGAATGAATGAAAATTGACAACATCAGATAAAGAAGTGTGCCCTGAGTGCATGTGATCCACTCCATCGTCCTACGCAGGGAGTGGTGAGCCAGCCACATACCTTCACTATTTCCCTCCTTGACTGACTCCTCCAGTGTCAGGACCACTACTCAAACAATCGTCATATAGACTGCAGCCAGCATGCCATCCTTTTTTTTTCTCTTTTTTTTTGTAGTTTATGTTTCAGTTATGATGCTTTGCATCTTGATTATGGGAAGTGCAGTATTTCAATGTAGTTCCAGGGTAAGTTTGAAAAAGTTGGGGGGGGTATCTAAATGGATTAAAAGATGACAGATAATTCTTAGTGAAAGGAAAAAAGAAGTTATGTACTCATCATAACGTTCCATCAACGTTGTGTATTTTCACTCTTCCTCAGCTAATGGGTTCAGATCTGATTCTCTTGTTTGCAAAGTGGTTGATTTTGTTCTATTTTTCCTCATATAACTCTTCACTAAACATATTTAAGAAAAATGTGTCCAGAAAGTCGGGCACACAACTTCTTACCACTCTCTTTGAAAACTTTCTTTTTGTCACAGTTTTTTGAATTGTCCTCTTCCCTCAATCTGTACCTATTCCCTCAGCCTACCAAATGAATGCATTTGTGGAACAAATCAAAGGAATCACTGAAGTCCAGGTAGGCCATATCTTCTGGTTACACTACCCCCTCAAATTCTCCTGTAACCCATTTATAAAACTGGATCAGGTGTGACTTGTGGCTTCTTCAGGAATCAAAACCATATTGGTTGCTATATTAAAGATTGTTATATTCTGCAAAAGAATGTGGCCTTCCTTTCAATGTTTTTTTTTTCATTATTTTAGCTGCTACTGAAGTTAAGCTAACACCCCTTTAACATGTCATTCTGTGACTTAAATACTAAATACTGCACAGTTAAAAAACATTAAACAGCAGTAACAAACATTTGGAAGAAACCAGAAAGATGGATATTTTCAAAGATAAGGTGCTCAGAATTAAGGGTAATGCCAGCAATTTTTTGTTAGGTATATCCCTGCAATCACCAGGAGTCATTCACCAGCATATTAGAGTGGGCTTTAAGGAAGTAAGAAACAGTTCCTTTAGACAGTCTGTAGCCATACTGTTAAGGCTCTGTACGTCAGTACTCAAAGTCTAAAAATAGACCTACCAACAGAAGAAGCCAGCGCTGATCCTACGAAAATGACATGATAAGGAAAGAGCAAGAAGCATATGTCAGAACATGAAATGCACAATTCTGCAGTGAAGGCAGTCAAGGTGAGAGTTACTGATGCCAAAACACCAGGAGTGTTTTTTCCTGAAACTAAATAATGTTAAGTTGTCAATCTCGCCTTCATTCTTGCTTGATGGGTTCGACTCGGCACTTTGCTAAGTTCGAGAGTCACTTTTACCAGCTCGAGGCAGCCCAGTATCCCATGATGCAAGGTGGTAAGTACCCAGATCTCGTTTGCCGCTTCGCTGATGAGGTCCTCCTTTTGCCAGCTCCTGGTAAGTGTTAGTTTTAAACTACTATTTGCCCCTAAAATTTAATAATTTTCACTTTTCTTTAGAATACCTTCATTTTTACTTAATTGTAAGCCCTTTTCTGACTAAAATTATTTTTCCTTCCCCTTCTTTTAGTCAGGCCTTCATTCCCCCTGTTAGGGTGTGTGTGTGACAGGTTAATTATTGTTTAATAGATAACTTTAGTTGTCTGATTGGGACTGTGTGTGTGTATACTGTTTTGTGTACAACCATGTCCAAAGAGCAAAGGGTCTCAGGCTTTAAGAAGTGTGACTCGTGCTGTCAGAAGATGTCTCTGACAGACGGTCAAACTTCTTGCTTATATTGCCTGGGACCTCTCCACCTGCAGGACTCCTGTGCAATATGTCATTCCTTTAGCCAGAGAGTCCTGCAGGAGAGGAGAAATAAGTTGATTTTAAGGGGTCTCCTTAAACCGGAGGGCTCTCCGGCCAAATCGGCTCCGAGCAAGACTTCTAAGTCTTCAAAGGCCCAGGCTTCTGTATCTAAGCCAGTGGCCTCGGCTCCGACTCCTTCGGAGTCGAAATTGGCTCCGGCTGGAGCCGATCCTGTCTTGCAAAAATCTTCGGCACCGATGGCTATCGGTGCCGATACTGCTATGGTCACATTGGTGTTGGCTCCGACTGGCTCCGACCACCATGTGGCTCAGGCTTACTGTTATGTCTGTATCGGCTCCGGCTGGAGCCGATGCATCGAGACTTTCATTCGGAGCCAAAAAGTCATCGGCTCTGTCTGGATCTGTGGTTTCTTCGGCTCCAATGGTTCCTTCGAGGAAGAGGTCCAGGTCCCCTTCCTTGGAACCGATACTTTCGGCTCCAGCCTCACCTCTCTTTTCGGAGCGGAGCCATTGGAGCCGATCATCTAAGTCGTCCAGGCTTTCAGACCATGATTTAGAGAGGGTGGTAAATAGATTGTTGAAATCACAGGCACTGGCCCAGATGCTTCATAGTCCATCTCAACAGACGACTATTAGTCCACACCCTCTTCAAGTTCCTCCTTCGACTCTACCTCAGAGTTTGGAGCTGGAGTCTTCGGGGATAGTTACTGCTATGGCTGAGGGGCAGATACCCCCCCCTTCTGCACCCTCGGCATCTACTCTTATCTCCTCTTCGAGACCTTCCTTAGAGGGATTCGGTGGTCGGGCTTCCCTGGTCTCCTCCGAGGGGGTGAGTGGCATCGGACCCTTGTCCGACCCCGCTCTTCCCCTTGGAGCCTCAGCCTTGGTGAGCTCGGCTCCGACATCTGCCTTGGAGCCTTCCCTTTCGATGGGCCCTGGAGTCCCGGTTTCTTCGGAACGGGTTCTCTCGGATCTCCTGGGAGGGCCTCAAGTGATGAAGAGTGTGCTGGCCACTGGGCTCAGCCAGCAGTCTATTCCCTTAGCTCCTCGCCCTACAGTGCCTGTCGATATCTCTTCCATCTCTCTTGCTCCCAGACCCAGAGATCCACCGCCTCAGGTTCCCCCACTGGGATTCACTGCCTCTTTCGAGGATTCACCTGACCAGTCAGGAGATCCTCCGCCAAAGAGGACTTGTAAGAGGAAACACCTAGACTCCTGAGTCTATCACTTCAGATACCGACTTAGATGAGTCGAGGGATCCCCAAGATCCCCTCTGAGGATGTCTCCTTTTCAGACATCCTAGAACTCCTAAAACAGAGGGGAAACTGGCCTCCACAAATCCCTCTGAGGATGCGTCGATATACCTAGAGGCGCTTTGGATCTCGCCCTCCACCTCCTGGGTGTCTCCGCCTTCGACCCCTTATGGAGGTTATTGCTCGAAAGGCTTGTGCTGCTCCTGACTCTGTAGAGCCAGTTCCTAGGAGGCCATCTAAATTTATTACAGCCCCTTCGAAAAGCAATTCCTTCACGAAAGGTGTCCCTGTTGATGCCATGGTGGTGGCGGTTGCCACTAAGAAGGAACTTGCAGATCCTTCCACCAGTCCATCCTCCCAATAAGGATTCTAGGACCATGGATAGGTATGGCAAGCGGATGTTCTCTTCAGCGACCTTTGCTATGCCGCTGAACTATTTATGTCACTTCACCAGACTCCAAAGGGACATCCTTAAGGAACTAGGTGAAGTAGTGCAGGATCCTACGGCTGCAGGGCTCAAGAGAAAATTGCTTCTCAGCTAGGAATCCTTAATTTATAGCTAACTCCTCCATGCGACTGATATCATATGCAGCAGATGGAGCGAGTAGAGCCGGGTACAGGGGTGGCTCTTAGACGCCAATCCTGGATGCGGCTCTGTAATTTTGCAGATCCTTTAAGGCCCTTCACAAACTCTCCTTTGATGGGTCAGCTTTGTTTGGCCCTCAAGTGAAGGATACATTGACCAGGTGTGAACAGGGCGGCAATACTCTTTCTGCCAGAGGGTCCGTTTTTCCACCCCTTCTAGACCTTACCCCAAAGGACAGAAGGGTGGAAAGATGTGGTTCATAAATCCCAAGGAGTCACGCCGGATACACATGGTCAGTTTACCCCTAGAGGCAGAGGGGTACACAACAGACGCCGCTCTAGAGGCAGAGGGGTCCACAAAACCAGGGAAGCAGAGAGCCTCTCTGACAAGCCCTTCCAGCATCCTGAGATGTTGCCCAACTGTCCATCGGCAGTCGGGAAGACTATCGCTGTACCCAGAAGCCTGGCGTTCCCTTTCTCAAGACAGATGGGTACAGTCGATCATATCCGAGGGTTACAAAATTCCTTTCGAGGAAAGTCCTTTCTCTCACAAAAATTCCTTCCAGATGTACCACCCGGTCAAAGGGAAGTTGCAGAGTTAGAAGTATTAAAGCTTCTACAAAAAAGAGCCATTCAGCCAGTTACAACAGACCATTCAGAGCCCGGAATCTATTTCAAGATTCTTTTTTGGTCCCCAAAAGACGGGAGACTGGAGACCAATATTGGATCTCAGCAGACTCAACAAGTCTATGAGAAAGACAAGATTCGAATGGTCACACTTCAGTCAGTTTTGCCCTTCCTAGAGAAGGACAACTGATGTGCTCAATAGATCTTCAGGACGCGTCTATCACATAAAATTCACAGACGCTCCAGAAGATTTCTCCGCTTTCGGCTGGGGTCCAGTCATTTTCAATTCAGAGCCCTGCCCTTGGTCTCACTACAGCCCCCAGAGTGTTCACCAAATGTATGGCAGTGGTCACGGCTCACCTGAGACGTCAAGGATTCCAGGTGTTTCCGTATCTCGACGACTGGCTCCTTTCAGCCACCACCAGGCATCAACTTCTTCAAGCCAGGGATTACACACTAAATCTCTGCACTCAATTAGGAATTTCGATCAACTACGAAAAATCCTCCTTATTGCCCTGCCAGTCTATTACCTTCATAGGCACAAACTTAAACACTGTTCGGATGTCAGCAACCCTCACAGTCCAAAGAATCTCAGATATACAAAGTCACGTGAGGATCATCCTTGCCAGCAAAAAGGTGCAAGCCAGAATGGTTCTGAAGGTGTTGGGCCTCATGGCTGCGGCTATTACCCTTCTTCCCCTGGTCGGCTTCTACATGCGCCTGCTTCAATGGATGTTGTTCACTCAGTGGACTTACCAACAACTTCCAATGCATCACCAAATCCTGGTGACACAAATTTGCAAGAATCATCTTTCATGGTGGATTACTTCTCCCCAGATTCACCAAGGCAGACCCTTTGTATCCCCGGCCCCGGTAGCCACAGTCACTACGGACGCCTCCCTGATCGGGTGGGGGTGTCATTATCAGGGCAGGATGGTTCATGGGACGTGGCAACCATTCGAATACCACCTGCACATAAATGTCCTAGAGATGAGAGCAGTGCTTTTAACGTTGCAAGCCCTCAACGACTTTCTTCCCTTGGGAACAATTGCAGTTCACACAGACAACATGTCTGTAGTATGGTATATCAACAAACAGGGCGGAACCAAGTCCCACCCCTTGTGTCGAGAAGCTCTCAGACTTTGGCAATCGGCGATCTCCCTCTCATTGGTTTCTGGTAGCAACGCATATCCCTGGGAAAACCAACATTCTAGCGGACAGATTGAGCAGAGCTATTCTCATGCCTCACGAGTGGTCTCTCAAACAATTTATAGTGGAGGAGATTTTTCTAGAATGGGGCCGCCCATGTTGCGATCTTTTTGCTACTCCCCAAAACAGCAAATGCCCAGACTTCTTTTCTCTCTTCCCACTGCCAGGCCATCCCCAGAGACGCCTAACCCAGGATTGGCCCCAGGGACTTCTTTATGCCTTTCCGCCCTTTCCGCTGATTCCACAAGTTCTCCAGAAAGCCACCGTTTTGAGAGCCAAAATGATTCTCATTGCTCCCTATTGGCCTCGACAAATTTGGTTCCCGTTCCTCCATCGTCACCTTTTGGTGCAGCCGTGGCATCTGGACCCAGTACCAGACCTTCTGATTCACCAATCGGGTCAGCTGCACAGGTCTATCCCTTCTCTCAACCTCACAGCATGGTTGCTCCACTTCCTTCCTTAGCCAGGCTTCCTGATGAAGTCCACGGACGAAAGCGGATAAATAAATTTCCAATACGCTATTTTTGCCTTGGATTATTCCATTATTTTGTCTCTCCACCTTGGTTTCCAGTTGTTTGTTTGTTCTCCACCACCTTTTGTTCTAGGCTTCCTATGATCTCTAATCCAGTTAGGGATATCATAGTGGCTTCCCTAAAATCCTCTACTAGAAGGATTTATACCAGCAAATGGAAACGCTTCTCTTGTTGGGTAAAAGCTAAAAATATAGATCCTTTTACTGCTCCTGTTCAAGCAGTTTTGGATTTCTTAGCGGAAATCTTTCACGCGGGCTCTTCATCTTCCACGGTCAAAGTTCAGTTGGCTGCTATCTCGAACTTTCATGTCAGGTTTGCAGATCACAACATTATGTCCCACAGGCTTTGTAGAGCCTTTTTAAAAGGAATCTTTCTCCTGAAACCTCCAGTCAGGAGTCCTCCTCGTCAATGGGACCTAAATTTAGTGCTGACATCCTTGATTCTTCCTCGCTTCGAGCCAGCTGTTTCATGTTCCTGAAATTTCTTTCATGGAAAACACTCTTCCTGGTTGCTATTACCTCGGCTAGGAGAGTGTCTGAACTTCATGCTCTCTGTTCGTCCCCCTTATTTGGTCTTCCACAAAGACAGGATATCCTTGAGAACTAATCCGACCTTTTTGCCTAAGGTCGCCTCAAAAAATAATTTGAACCAGTCTATTGACCTTCCTGTATTTTTCCCAGATTACTCAAACAGATCGGAACAAAAATTACATTATCTTGATGTTCATCGCCAACTCAGATATTATTTGGACAGAACAAAACAATTGAGTATTTTTTTCTTGAAGAATCTAGATCTCGACTCATTTATTGTCCTAGTCCACTCAGAATAATTGGAACCAGTCATGTGACCTCCTGATC
>NC_056746.1:672726945-672742178 GCF_019279795.1 Protopterus annectens
TAAGTTTTTAGAAGAAAAATCAAATACAGAAAGCACCACAACATGATAGATCAATGGATATCCAAATTAAGGGGAAACCAGTAGATCAGGAAGCAAACTGGTCAGGTGCATAGTGAGCACACCTAAGTCTGTGTACAGGAACAGTAGCTGTGGGTTCTTTCTCCGAGACTTCCTGTGATTGTGAATGCAATGACCTGGGCACTGGTGAGGGGCTGTGTATCCTTTCACTTTGCTGATCCCGCTGCAGCTGTTTTCATAGGATCAGATTGTGGAGCATTGCACATACTGTAAATATTTGTGTACATGTGTGAGGATTATACTGCAATGCTCCACCAGATATATCTAGACACCAGAACCGTGACTTCAGAAGCCCAAATATACACTCTGTGATGTTCCTAGTTTGTGCGTGAACCTCATTATGGCATTCTTCCATGGGTGTGTGTGCATTTCTGATGGGTGTCATCATCCACAGTTCCAGGGCATAGCCAGCATCCCCAAGTAAATGGCCCTGTGGGATGTCCCCTCTAGCAAACATCTGGTAAAGCTGTGATGTGTGCCAGATATGGAGTTGTGATAACTGCCAGGTTGTCAGCACACACATTCAGGATAATTTTAGTATTGTACCATGACTTGGCAAGCTGTACAAGTGGGTATCCCCTTGTGGTTAATGTAGATCTCATTCTGCTCACCTGTGGTGTTGCCTTGATGTGTTGGCTGAGCAGCAACGGCACCCGGTACTCAGGGTAGTGTGGCTACATAGTACATAACCATTGCATATTGCTGGCTCTCTCCTCAGGGGAAGGAAATGATATGTGCTCACCGGCATGTAGACACAGCAATCTCCCTATCATGACCAACTGGTCTTTGAAAAGATCCTACAGCCAATATCCTAAGGGCCATACATACCTTAATTTCACTGATGGGTTCCCTTAGTTGGTTCTTGGCTCTGAGTAAAGGGGTGGCAGAGCTCACAGAGCCCTTGTATTATGTTCCTGTCCACCCCTGTGGGCCCCCACAACTCCAACTCATGCAGCTCCCGGTAAGTTACCTGATCTGAACACTCTCTTCAGCCTAGCTCACTGCCTTCAGCAGCACCAGCAGCCTTGACTTCAGCCCTCTCTAGTACATGGAGATGTAGAATAGTTGCAAAGCAGCCCTCCCAGTATTATCTCAGTTAAAATCAAGTCTTTACCCAATGGTCTTGAAATATCCAGGAAAATCAGAATTTAGGCTGTATGCATACTTTACAATATTTCTTGAGTAGGTCCACCATGTGTTCAAGTTTAAATTAAGATGGAATTCACCGTTTTAGTATATAATTAAGATTTAAAGGTCCTACCAGTGCACAGTAGTGTGCCTCTACACATCATCGTATTAGAAGAGTGCAGCTACGCATAATTAAGGTGTGTAAACCTAAGCCATCCCTGTTGTCATGGCACATTATAGAATACACTAATTACTGCAAGTCACACTTCATTTCATAAGCTGCAATATCAGCACAGTATGAAGAAAGTCAGTACCCTGTAATTTGAAACTCAAGGATCATCAGCACTCTAGCAGTCCAATACCCAACACCTGCTGCTAAAGGAGCAGTTGTACAAAAGCCCCATAACTGGAGCAATTAGGTGAGCACAGTAATCCGCTACCGGGTTTTTGCAATACCCATCAGTGTTCAGCAATATTAATTGAATGTGCATCCGGTTTTTATTTTGGATGTCTAGCTCATGTCTGATATGTGTGTGGTCTGGTCACAAACAATGTGTATGCATCATCAAACTGAGTTTGTGGCAGTGATGCAACTGTGCAAAATGCAACAATACACCCCCTCAAAACAAACAAAGGATTCATTACTACCCCTGACGTCGGTTGACATCCATTGGAAACATAAATACTGTGTGAAGACTTACACAAATTGAATATTCCTACATGGTTCCTGTGTTTTTGTAATTCAACTTAATATTCCTACATGGTTCCTCAAGCTTTTTGTAATTCAACAAAATCCACTGATGTTTCAGTGCACTCATTTGCACAATAACCATGCTGACGGCCTGGAATCTACATGGTTAGTAGCATGGTAAAGTTGGGCAACAGCCCTGCAGCAAAGATTTTAAAGACACAAGGCAGGGGTATTACTTTACCTATTTTAAATGATGTTTCTGGTATTTATATTTAAAACCTTTTGTGTTATGCAAGCAGGCTTACTTGTACAAACATGAAGTCAAAACATATTTTAAATTTATACCACTCCTGACACACTCCTCTTGATGTTTTTGGACATCTACAGTATACACATCACCCATTATATTCAGTGCTACTTTTTTCATGGTACATTCTGTCCATATTTCTAGACCTTTACATGCCCTTACTTCTGTAGTAGACTCACTGTATGTGGAGTAATTTCTGCAGACACTACCAACATTTAACCGCGGGAGTCTACTACGGTCTGTGTTGTAAGGTTATTGGATCACTCCACCTTGTTGTTTCAATTCATTAGCATAAATTTCCAGCTACTTATGCTTAATTTTGGCACGCGATCCATGAACGCGCTTTCCAGTATTCATTGAGGGGGACTGCATGCTGCTATATGGAGTTTACTGAATCTTGAAACTCACAAGATTCGTCTTTGCATTGCATCGCTTTGACAAGCTACCAAGGAAAAAATAACCGTGTAAGCTTTTTATTGAATTTGTACTTTTATTTTGAAACATTTTGTAGTCACCTCTAATGTTTTATAGAGATATCAGGCTTGATTTTGAAGATCTGTAGTTTCCAAAGTATGTCCAAACAGTCCGACATATGCTTCTTACTGAAGAGCTGAGGAAGAAAAGGGTAACACTATGGCATAATACAGGGACTGGATGGTAATTGAATGTTGTACCAAAACTCCAATGGAAGACACTGAAAATACCTCTACCACTTCATACAAATTAAAATTAAGAATCGAAGTGTTCAGTGATCCAGCAACAATGGTTTCAAATGTCACCTCACTATTATAAAATATCCTGATTAAAAAGAAGGCATTAAACAACTGTTTAAAAAATACATTAAAAAAATCAAGGAAGTAAACATTTTTGGATAACAATAATCTCTATTTTGACTTGTGGATTACAGTTAAAAGGTACCTATGGGGCTGCATGTTTTTAAATTTTCCACTGGTATTACTTCTCAAGATTCAGTTTATAAGGACCTATTATCTTTATTTAACAAAACTGGTAAGGAGCTAATAAAAAATTCACAAAAGTTCAATGCTAACAATACTAAAAATCTAGATTCAGAGTTCAACAATTTGAATAGACTAATATATACTGACTGCATTAAGAATAAATAAATCTTATTTATATGGATACATAACAGGGTTGAAAAGCACATTTGCAATATCATCATTTAAAAAAAATAATACGTTTAAAAGGGATGATACTGTATATAGAAATGGTCAGGTTTATCCACTTCCTACTAAACGTAGTCATATGTCATCAAGTTCCAATTAGATTGTTGAAATGGAAACAAATAATGTGGACAACAATTTTTTTGTTCAGATTCAGAAACTACAAGACCAAGAGGATCAGAAAAAATACCCAACAGAATAAGACAACCCACATCAGGAACAAATATAATTACTACAAAAGAGGTACAAAATTGGATTATATCTCAAAAATCCATATGGAACAAACATGTGAGTCTTTACACTTTACAAAGAGGCAGCTAGAGAAGCTGATGTCATGGTCAGGACCACATTGTAAAAATTTCATAGATCATAGAATCATAGGAGGTTACCAGGCTAGTGGCCCTGGGGGCCCTTGCAAGCATAGCCAAGACTTTATCCCCCAAAAAAGAACCCTCAGTCAGCACTTGTTGCCATTGTCAATGAGGGACAAAGGTGGAACCCCTGGGACAAATTTGTGGTTTCCCATCCACTCATCAAGGTTGCACTTGAAGAGGGTCAACGAGGTACTCCATTTGACATGTATGGGAACTCTATTCCAGAGATAGTGCAGCCTCTGGGAGACAAACCTGTCTCTCCAGCAGGTTTTGTTGAGGTTACATATTAGATTTAGGCCTACTGAGCAGGTAATGCACAAGCAGTTAGACTTATGGATTTGGAGCATCTCTACTAGGAAAGGGTTCGATATTGCCTTGTAGGTAAGGCACAGATCATCTCTGAGCAATCTGTATGATACCGAGTACAGTGTTAGTGATTTGAGCCTGCCCACATGGGACAGATGTTGGAGGCCATGGATTCTCTTTGTGAGGTATTTCTGTGGCCTTTCCAGTTGGTGCAGATGTTTGGATAGATACATACCAAACTAGGCGAATGTGAGATTGTTGTCAACCTAAGTACCCTGGTCTCTCACCACAGGTTGTGTGCTTAGGGGTTGCAATCGATGTGGTAATCAGAAGGGGCTGTGTCTTTGCTGAATGGTATGATAATACATTTTTTTGCATTTAACTTAAGGCCATGACTTTGGCACCAGTTATTTGTAGCTGTGAGACCCTCTTGCAGTATGTTAACATCCTTTGGGGAGTCAATGACAGCACCCAACTTACAGTCATCCACAAACTTGGTCAGCCACAGGCCCTTTGTCTTTGCCTGGACCTCTGAGAAGTAGATGCCAAACTTTAGGGGTCCCAGAACAGATCCCTAGGGGAACACCACTAGTGACAGGTCTGTTGTTGGAGGTGGTGGCACCTATTTCCACCTTGTGGTTCCTATCAGTGAGCCAGTTGGCCACCCACCTGACAAGATAGGGATTTATGCCAAGTTGACAAAGCTTTTCAATGATGCCTTAGTGGGGGACTGTGTCAAAGGTCTTGGCAAAGTCAAGGTAAACTGTATGTACTGACTTTCCTTCATCCAGGGCCTTGGTGACAGTCTCAAAGAAGTCAACCAGGCTCAATAGCCAAGATCTGCCCTTGTCGAATTTGAATTGGGTGGGGTCAAGTGCTGGGAGATTGCCTCTGCCCTTGTTTATGATATCCATAATAATATGCTCCATGGCTTTACAGATCAGACTTGTCAAGCTAATGGGGTGATAGTTTCCTGGGTCAGTGGTGGCATCACCTTTGTGCAAGGGGATGACAATGGCAGTTCTTCACTCTGCTGGAATGAAGCCTGTAATTAGGCTATGGTTGAATAGGCTGCTCAATGGAGGAGCTAGTTCTTGCAGAAGATGGTGCAGAACATAGCCTGGGATACTATCAGGTCCCATGGAAGCTGTGTTCTCTGCCTTGGATAGGGCCTTTAACACTTGATCTATAGAGATGTGAGGTGTGGACAAGTATCGAGGATGCCAATGGGCCTTTGGTGGATGGAGGGAGGTGAAGTTTGCACTGAACTTATGAGTTAGCAGGTTGGCTAAGTGAACAGGATCAGTGCAAGTGGTACCATTAAGTACTAATTCAGAACAAACCTGGGCTTTGCCACGGAGGTTCCTGATGTAACTGAAGAAGGACTTGTGGTTTTCCTTTGTTTCAGAGGCTAGTTTCAACTCATAATTGTCCTTGGAGGATTTCACTAGTGATCTAATTTGCTTGTTGAGGCTGAAGAGGGAGTTTTTTCCAAATTGGAATTTGTTCCTTTTTACCATTAGACAACAGTTTCTTCCTTTTGTTTTGAAGCCTGTTGATAGAGGATGTGCACCAGACAAGTTTCCTTGAGGAGCAGGTTTTAGTTCTGTTGGGTATGGCTGAGGCCATGCACTTAATGCAGGAATGCTTGTATTACTGCACTGGCATACTGTTCAGCATACTTGTCTGCATCCTATGAGGGGGTGGTAGTGTGAAGCTACTGATACCCTCCATTAGATGGGTGTAGTCAGCTTTTGAGAAGTTTTTTATCCTGGTTACAGCTGGGGAGGGGTTGGGTTTGATAGAAACTTCGAATGAGACAGATAGATAATCTGATCTCACAAGGGAAGTACATACTATGGGAGTGGTGCAACGGTCACCCATACTGGAGAGAACCAAGACCAGAATGATATCTCCCCTTGTGTGTGTGTGGGGGGGGGGGAGATGAGCTGGTCTAGTGAGTTAGAATGATGAAATCAAAGAATCATTGGGTGCAGGAATAGTTCACTCAGTCTATTTTAAGCATTACATGTTTTGAAATTAACATCTTTTTTGACCTTTATTAAATTTTAAAATAAATGTCATAAGTCATTAAAACAACAGCAAATAACCTCAGCTATGTATGACAAGCAACACATTTGGCCAGGACATCCTCACAGATCACTAATTTTCATTTCCGTGTCATAGATTCCACTTATCAACAAAACAACAAAAACACAAACAAATTTTATAGCTTTCCATAATACTTGAACAGTGCACTTCAATCATTAGGGATGCAAACATAATCTTTTGTATATTTAACAACAAATAGAACTTGTCAAGATAACTGGAGAGGTATTACTTCAATTTGACTCAAGGGGAATTACCAGGAAGTTTTCACCATACTCATTAGCACCCACTCCCTTTTAATTCCTTCCTTTGAAGACACACCCCTTGCTTTTACCTGTTCATATATGGGCCAGTCTTTCTTGCTAACTGCAAAGTGTCATGAAAGGGGCTAAATGAATTAAAGCATTCACTTCTTGGGCTATATAGCTATTCAACATATTCAAGTCCCAATGACTTCCAGTGATTTTGCACATTAGAAGACACTGACTTGATCAGTATGGAATTGTACCACAAAATAGTGGTCAGGTCTGATCTCTAACCTTTGTTCCTTAATCTCATAACCTCATTTCCCCATTAAGAATCCATGGTTTCAATGCATATACTTCATCCCAAAACTCTATTGGCCTTGCTGAGACATGCTCATTAGATAAAGTGTTGATGAGATGGGCTAATTGAAAAGCAAGGGTATACCCAGGGATATCTGGGAGCCCCCAGATTCCATAATATGGAGGTGTTTTGATTTTCCAAAGTGATGTCTGATGATCACATATGAGTCAGCTTATGGTGATGCAAGACACAAGATGTTTAGTAATGAACATTTGAGCATATTACTAAAGGCCTAATTTTCGTTCCAGAGTGTAAATCAAACCTAACAGGCATAGTAATCGAACAGAAAATTTTGGTTAAAAAACTGAATTTAGAATATATTTTAGAAGGAAATGTTTACAGTTAATAGTAGATGATCAGTCTGCAGACTTTTATAAGCTTAGCCTACAACTAGAGGTCAGAACCCATCCCTTTCCTTTTATTTGTGAAGTAAAGAACTTAACCATATGGTGTTCATAAGCTTATGTTAATAATGTGAAAAGACTTCTAACTGATGACAGTAATTATAGGCTTAAATATTTACTAGTTATTAAGAAAGCTTTTGAGAAGATTAGCAAGAGATTTATTGGACCTATTTCACCCAGCTCGGTTATGAGTTATATAATTATTTCTATATAGAATGCTCTAAAGTAGGTGATCTTTTGGGGTGCCTAAGAAACAAAAAGTGTATAAAAATTAATTCATACTTTAAGAATTCATGAAACTTGTTGAGTGTTTTAGAGAACTATACATTTTCAGAAAGTGAAACTTTATTGCCATATATATGGTATAAAAAATATGAAGCCACTCAACTGGTAAAAATTAACAAATCTACATAAAAAATTATAAATGAACAGACAAGAAAGACACAAGATACAATAACATCTTTACTCTATACTTTCACTGAATTCCTCAGAGTAATAAAACACATTGTAAAGAAAGCACACATTACATACCACATTTCAAAGGTCATATGACTAAGATCTATCCAATCAGAACATAAAACTCATCAAAAAACTGACAGATTGAATGTTGTTGAGCAGGATGTTAATGCACAAATAATGCCTGCCTCCTGAAAAACAAGTCTGCCACTACATGGCAGCATATTAAGCAGCTTGGATGCCTGGACAGTGAAAAAAAAAACAGCCACCATTTTCTTTGCTCACTAAACAATGCTTTGCTGTGTAGCCAGCATAAAATAAAAAAGTTAAATAAAAGGAAAAAAAAGACTATGGCTGCATGTGTGTGTGCATGAGAGGGACTGAAAGAGAGAGCAAAAGAGAGAGAGAGAGAAACAGAGCACAAATGATCGAGTGAGACAGACTACTAACCACAAGAGAAAGTCCATCAGCATGGATTCGCTGAACAATAAGAAGTATAAAAGTTATAATGCACGGCATTATTGATGGACTTTAACTCTCACTGATTTACCAGAAAAATCAGTCCTTTCATGAGGGAGAGAGCACTCCAGATCACCTATTACCAACCGTTCAAAAGATAGATGCAAGAAAACCAGATAGAGTGGTCCATGAAAAGAAGACAACAGTAGCATTGATCATTGAAATTGCTACACCCCAGTGACTGCAGTGTCTTGCGTACAGAGAGACACAGAGTCATAAAATACTAGGATCTGCAGGCAGAAATGAGAGCAATGTGGAAGAAAGATGCCCAGACAGTTCCAACAGTAGTTAGAGCAATGGGTCTTATAAAAAAAGAATCTGCAATTGTATTTAGATATATTACCAATACATGTAACTCTGTACAAATTGCAGGAGTCATTAATGGGCATACTGCAGGTGCTGCGAAGGGCACTTCTGGCTGTCATCAGAGAATGAAACAATACTAATTTCATGAACTTTAATAATACTTTGACTTAGGAATGGAGTCCATTCCCATCATGGTATTAGAAACCCAAATGATTTGTAGAAATTAACAAAGAGAGAGCAGCCACATAAGTGAAAAACAAGTACAGTAAAGGGAATGCAATGCCTTGCATTTCATTTTTTTTTCATTCATTTGCTCATAATGAACCATTTGAGGTCAATTCACTAAACAAACTGGCTGGCTTTAGTTGCTGGGAATGTGTCTGTGGGTGTGGGTCTGTTTCTATGTGTGTGTGTGTGTGTGTGTGTGTGTGTGTGTGTGTGTGTGTGTGTGTGTGTGTGTGTGTGTGTGTGTGTGTGTGTGTGTGTGTGTGTGTGTGTGTGTGTGTGTATAAACACTGAATTCTTACATAGTCTATATTTTGGATGTAAAATACTTCCTCCAGCAACAATGACGTATGCTACAGCAATACTGAAACATTAAACAGAGAACCTATTTTTAAAAATATAAAACAACTTAACAGATATCCCATTTCCAGAGTGCAGTAATACTGTCCAGGGTGTGTGTTACTGGGGAAATAACTTCCTCATAGGAGTATAGAGGCACAATGTTGCAGGTGTTATTTCCCATTGAAACTCACCATTTAGGGCATTATTGCTTACAAAACAGATTTTTAAGATATTTTTTTCTTTTATAAGAATTCTATATCAAAATACACTTAATTAAAACAATGCCGTTTAACTACAGATTCACTCCTATATTCATTAAGAGATGCCACTCCAATTCCTTTTCTTTCTAACTTAGTTTTAAAATCACTGCCCCTTGGATCAACATGCATGCCATCTAAAACAAAAAGGTAAACTTTTTGTAATTCTTGCAAAGAGCAGTATCTATGCAGTGCATTGTCTATATTTTACTTTTTATATAAAAACAATGCTCATACACCCTCTGATTTAGTTTACAGTACATTTCCCACATAAAGTGCATCACAAAAATTCCAGCTTGCCAAATAACCTATTCCTGAAGGCAAACAATGATTATGTCTTCTTGTAACTATGGTCCAGTAATGACCCCCAAATCTATAACACAGGCACTGTTCTCAAGAAACCAAAGTTAAATGTGCCCTATTTTCAACAAATCATAGCTACTTAAACATTGTTTTCAAAATATCCTTTAATTTGCAAAACAAGCTGGTTAATGAATCTTGGTTTGTCAACTAACACTTTTTAGACTTCTTTATATCATCATATCATCTTCGTTATTACACCCGACCTTCTTTATTTCATTGCTTTTATCATGTAAGATAATGGAAAGGCTGAAGACCACTCATCCCCGATGCTCTCAGTTACAGACTTACAAGTTATTGTAGTGATAACAATGATTTCATACGGACAAACCCACTGCTGTTATCAAGTGAATATTAAATATATGTAATGTAAATTGAGAATCATCCAGAGGCTTGGCAATATATAGGATGTAAATGGAGAACACAAAACAGGAATTGCAAACTTTGCAAATGCTTTTAATAATAACAATAAAGAAGTGTTTTCATAAAAACTTTAAAAATGCAAGAAAAATCAAGAAAGCACAAACACTGAGAACATTTTCTAAACATAATTATAGCCCTTAGGGTAGGTGTTATTTAGATATTACTGGCCTTACAAGGGTAATGAAGTGCCCCCAAGTAGTCCATTATTTCCCTCATTTTCCTATAAAGTCCAGCATGTCAACCAATATTTCTTATATGATAATCTATCATTGTCTCTGATTAACAGTCTGTCTGGGGTACATGTTAAATCATGCTAAATTTTTAAGGGTCCATAACTATAATCCTCAGAATAGCAGAACTAGAGGTAAGAAATATATACTAAGCCCAAAATTAATGGACATCAAGGCATTTCCCCTTTAATGAGGTACAACATTCTTGGAATTAATTTTTGTAAGGTGCAAGGATGTGGAGAGCAGAGACTGCCATGTTGCAGTGTGTAGGAATCATTCATCCCCAAAAAAAGCTGTAATGGTATAACAGTAAGACTTGTTGTTTGCTGTTTTATTGTTGTACCTCCAATTTATTTATTTGCTTTTACTTTTGTGACCTGCAATTATCTATCTATCTATCTATCTATCTATCTATCTATCTATCTATCTATCTATCTATCTATCTATCTATCTATCCATCCATCCATCTATCTATCTATCTATCTATCTATCTATCTATCTATCTATCTATCTATCTATCTATCTATCTATCTATCTATCTATCTATCCTTGAATATATATTTTCCTTAACCTTTTCAAATCCCATTACCATGAAGGCGAATAATCTCTTGCAAACTTCAATACTGAACAATATCCAATTCTTTAAAGGTAGTATGTGATATTTTGGTATGTGTCCAAGAACAGCTCAACTAAAGATTTCTTAATGAATGCCAGTAGTTAATTAAGATAAGCCCACCTTTATATAGACAGCAAGTACAAGCTTGCACTGGTACTTCATTGCTGCAGTCAACAAATATTATATTTAGTTTCTGTTTAAAATAGATGTATGAGTTATGCACATGACTGGGAGCAAAACACTTCCACAAATGTCTGTATTAAGTTCGAATCATGTCTGAAATAAAAAAAAAACAAAATGTCACATATACTTCTACATAAAAATGACATTTCCTACCAATGGAAATATGCTATCTCCTCCCTCTACTAATAATGATATTTAAGAAATAGCACATGTCATGATGGTGATTCTATACATTGGGAAGTACTTTACATACAAAACTATGAACAACAGTTTATAAATAAATGCCATGACATATATTCATTGTAATTTTATTATAAAAAATTCAAACTTTCAGAAATGCATTCCTAGTAACTGAGCTACTCAATTTTGTGTCATTCAAATCACAGCAAATCTGCTCATATGGGCATAACACTTTTCACAAAAATATAATCTATTTAAAAATTGAGACAAAACATACTTTATAACATTTTTATGATGCTAACTGTAAGGATGTTATGGCTGAACTGAATCATTAAGATGGAAAGGAGAATTTGAGTGTAGAAACCAACTGGAACACTTTTTATTCTATTAGATAAGTTATTGAGAAAATAATCAACAAAAATGCACCCCTGGCTGTTTTTGGTGCAACAAAATACTTTATATATATATATATATATATATATATATATATATATATATATATATATATATGGATGTAGGACACTTGCTCGAAAAAGCAAGTGTCCGAATCCATATATGCCGATCACAGTTTAATGAAAGCACTTTAATCGAAAAAGCGTTTCCGTTAAACTGTGAAAAAAAAAAAACAAAACCACTAATTAAATGTTTTGCAGGGGCTTCGCTCTGCACCCCACACCCCCCACTTAAATATTCTCACTCTAAGGTTGCACTACAGTGGAGTAAAAGAATATTCCCTTACTCACACAGCAGTGCAACCGGCACACCACTCACACATACCCGAAATTGCTGCTTTGATGAACAGCAATTTTGGTAGGGAGCATCTGAAGTGACTTCGGTGAAAGTTAAATTCGTGCATGTGTCCAGGTCCCATATATATATCTGTATATCTATCTATATATCTATCTATATATCTATATATATATATATATATATATATATATATATGTATATATATCTAGAATTAATGAGTTGCTAAATGGGACTGAAAGATTGTCCTTCAGAGAAACGACTGTTATATTACTAGCAATCTAAAATACATTTAGAATGGTGCTGATGTATGAAAAATGATAACAAGAACATGCATGGTCAGAAATGGTACGGATAATGTGAAAACATTCTACGGGCATGTATGAGAGTATAAGGGCAATAAAACAAACACTATTAATGTAAAGGTGGAGATTATGTTATAAACAGATACTAAAGAAGTGTTTGAGATATTTTGAAAATCTATTTCTGGAAGAATTTCAGTATGCGGTCTTCCTGTGCCTGACCATGGTATGGCTGTTGATTGTTGCTGTCCAAAAATTACATAAAATTAATATTCATACTACACCAGGCTCTGGCAACAGAAATGTTTTCTTCTTGACAAAGGTGAAGGATGTTATTTGTTTTCTGTTTGTATCATTATTTCAGCAGTGATTAGAAAAGGACTTTGCACCTAAAATTTGAGACATGCTTTAATCATACCTATCCGCGCGCGCGCGCGCGCGCGCGCGCGCGCGCGCGCGCGCGCGCACGCGCGCGCGCGCGCGCGCGCGCGCGCGCGCGCGCGCGCGCGCGCGCTAAGAGTCGGAGGAAGATGCAAGTTACAGACTTATAAGCTCTACTAACAACTTGGGAAATGATATAAGCAGATACTGGTTAGATGTATGGAAACTGCTGGCATGTCACTTATGATGATGTAATTCAATGTGGTTTTATACAGGGAAGGGGATGTATCACAAATATAGTGTTCTGTTTTACAGATGTGATTACTGTCATTTATGGAAAAATCCCTATAGACATTGTATTTCTATGTTTGGTGAGGGAATTTGATGGAGTGCCACACAGGGTGGTTAGTGAAGCACTCATGATTAGGAAACAAAATCGTTACTTTATATGGTGCATTAATAACTGGCTAGAGGATAGGAAATCTACAGTAATCTTTGATCTCACTGATGTGACCAGTGTTTTCACACAGGGACTGTTACTGGGGTCACTCCTGTTTTAGCTATTTATATCATTTGTTGTGGTTTAATCTCTCCAAATGTTTTGGGTTTCTAATACCATGATGGGAAGCATCTGTATCACATTATCGGACAATGACAAGAGCAAATGTTCTTTCATCGAACCAATAATGTCGAAACCACAAAAACGTGAACACATGGAACAGCAAAAAAATTTGCTGCTCCGCAAAAAAAAAAAAAAAAAAAAGTTTAAACACAAAATTAAGTGGGGTGCTTTGCCCCCCACACCCCCCTACTTAAATATAGCAACACCGAGACTGCACCATAGTGGAGGAAATGTAAAGTCCTGAAGACGGCTCAGAGATTTTTTTCCCTGGGAAAACAAATCACTGTTCCATGACTTTGCTATTTTCTCCTTTCGACATTATCAGATCGATAAAAGAGTGTTCTCTCTTTTCATCGTACGATAAAACAATATAGACCCAATGAGAATGGGCCCCATTTATAAGTCAGGGTATAATTTAAGTTCATGAAATCACTGTTTTTTCAGTCTTTCATGTTAGCCAAAAGTTCTTTTCACAGCATCTGCAGTATGCCCAGACTTGTCTCTTTCTGGAATTTTTATAGAGCAGCATATCTAAATACGAATGTAAACTCTGTTTTTATTAGACCCATTCATTCTCCTACTATTGTAACTGTCTGGATATCTTTCTTCCTCATTGATCTCGTTTCTGCCTGCAAATCTTGATATTTTATTAGTTTGTGCCTCTCTGTACATGATATACTGTAATCCCTAGGTGTAGTAATTTCAGTGATCAATGCTACTTTTGTCTTTTTTTCATAGACTATTATATGTGGTTTTCAATTGCTAGTAGTGGGTAATCCAACCTGATGAATACTTCATCTTTCTCTATAATACTTTGTAGTTCATGTTTCCAATGCTTTTCAGCTACTTCTACATTGTAGTGTTTGCACAATCCCCAATGCAACAATCTTGCCACATGATTGTGCCTTCCAGTGTACAGGGCCTCTGCCATGAGTGTATCACACCCAGCAACATGGTGTGCATCTGTTTCCAGTTCTTTTTTACAAAACCCACATTTGTCTGTTTCTCCCACATGTTCAGTGGAATTTGTAAAATCAGTGTGTATGCAGTTCACTATGGGCTGCCATTATCAACCTTTCAGCTTTCGGTTTCAACTCACCTCTGCTTAACCATTCCTGCATTAAGTTCTGATCAACATGAGATTGTTCCAGATGATCTCTATACCTGCCACTATATTTATGGCTTTTCCACATATCTTTTCTTCTCATTTGAGCATTCTCCTTATATTTTTTCTTTTGTTTTTTTTGGCACATTCAATTGCTGGCTGTCTGATTTTATTTCTGGCTTGAGTACTATTCCCACTTGCCACCTGATTGCTTCTGCTAAGCAGAAAGGTCTTCTTAGATTTTCTCTCTTCATGTGGAAAAACCCACTATGTTTGGAAATGTGAGATCAGCAGATATGTATGGAGTCCCTCAATCACAGATCTATACATCTAATCAATTTAGAGGAAACCAGACCTCCTTCATAGTGAGGACTATATAATCTTGATATACGATGATTTCCATATATCATTTGTTAAGCATGAAACTTTTTCTTGTTTTCCTGTCCAACTGATCCATTCCTTGTGAGGGCAGTCATCACACCAAAACTGTAAGTTAAAACAGGGAGAGAAATTGATTTATAACTTGAACTTTATTTCTAGATGTCAGGGCTGTTTTCAATATTAGTTTTAGTCTTCTGTAGTATTCCTTACTGAGTTTTATTTACATTTGTTCAGGTTTTGTTGCTGATCCTTCATCAATTTCCAAATATGTATACACTCCTTTCTGCTCAAGTTATGTCACATTCCTGTCCTAGATTGATATTTTCTTGTAAATGCACCTTTCCTGCTTTAAACATTACTTTTGCTCATTTACCAAGACCAGATGTCACTTTAATATCATCTGAGAAAATTTTA